>NC_089723.1:19985409-20285409 GCF_035083965.1 Branchiostoma lanceolatum | reverse complement strand
TCATATTCTGGTCGTAATGATTAAACTAGAACAGTTATGATGTGTGATATTACTTCTGTAGGAGTCCACGTGTATGTAGGCTGCTATCCAGCTACTTGAGCGGCTCGCCAAGGGCCAAGGCTCTGGTCAGGTCGTGTTTGTTGTTTCTCGCTGGAGGAACGTTTATTTTCGTAAACCTAAGAGAGACAAGACGAGTGTCAATCGGCAGGCATTAGATTTGGGAAAGGGAAGCGTGCTAGTAGTCTTCGGCACACAGTACATGTGATACAGGGACAAGGTTGCCTCTCTGCCAACGGTAAATAGCTCACATTCTGGGCGTCGGTCGGGGCTGGGGGTGGTGTAGTAGTCCCTCCACACTACAGAAATCATGGCCACTAACGTTACTAGCCCCTCGACGGAAACTTCGGCTTTGACAATACATTTTTGTGGACAGTTAAAAAGTAGTACCAGCTTGTATGTAGTCATTACGGACATGGTAGACCACATTCTCTTGATAACGACTTCACGGATCAGTTAACATTATCTATCTTTCATCGCTGACTTTCACCCATTGTTGTGTGTCCTCTTTAATGCGTATGAACTGTAACAAGCGTTTTGTCAAGAAGTTATGTGGATAGAACACAGTTCTACGTGGATACAGTTTGATCACCGGGTCTTGCAGTAAAGACCGGTAGCGACGTCTGACGTGACCAAACTCTCGACATTCCGCTAGTCTCGCGAGATTCCGCCGGGAGGAAAATGGGATTTAGTTCGTGACGTAGAGAGCTAGAGGCATCGTCAATTTTGCCATTTAGGTTCAATAGTTCAGGCTAGCCTCGTAGCTGATAATGAGGCATTGAACTGTTTTGTGCTGGTTTAGATTTTTACTTCCTAGTTCTTGTAGAAATTTTAGCTAATACAGGTGGTCGAGATAATCTCAAAGCAGATGTAAGGATCGGCCTCAGTCTCAATGCGTGTTTCAGTGTAACGTGCTAATATTCCACCTTTTTAACTCTTTGCCTTCACCTAGATAAAGGTCCTTACATTTGCTCGAAGTTTAGCCAACGAGACTCCATAATAAAGTGGTCACATCTTATTGTTTCTTTTGTCTATTACTGTTGTAATTCATGTTAGTTTCCTGGCTGTTCTTGGTTGCAGACAGTGTCTTGTTTTCTTTCCAGCTGGGATAGCAACGCAACAACGCTATACTAAGTATAGCAAGGAAGCCTTTTACTTTTCCCAGCACATTCCATTAAATATTCCATGAAAAACTCCCTTTCCGTTTACAATATATCTACACGACAACCCAGCAATACAGGAATGTTGTACTTGTATTTTACCTTTGACACGTGCTGATTTAGGTAATCACCTTTAAATCCTGTAACATATCTTCCTGCCAAGATCGCGGAAACACCTTCGCCTGGAGTTACTAGTATATAATAGCGACAGCTGCATACGCGCTCAAAGAGGCATACCAAGGTCACGAGGGCTATACTGGGCTGGAGTATGACAAGCAAGTAAAGGCTTCTTTTTGAAAGGCTTTACAATTTTGTCCATGCCAAAGATGTTTCGGCCTTCCTAGTTATTTTTTTTCTTCAGTTTTTCTGAAATAAGGCACCTTACATGCATACATATGCATTGCAAGCCTCACTGTTCACAGTAAAGCCCCTGTCACACTTGTGCGTATAGACAAGTCCGCATGGGTTGCGTATTAACATGTTTTTGTTTTAGGTTGAGTTTGCAGCCGAATGAGGGATTTCTTAGGTTCTATCACCAGGCTACAAAACGGTGGGTCAAAGTAGAAAACAAATTTTTCCCCGCAAAATAATGTTAATGCGAAACTCACGCGCACTTGAATATAGTTTTACGCACAAGTGTGATGCCACACAGGTCTCCGATGGAGGGAGCAGCGTCCCACGCGTTCTTCCCTGCGTGCCTTGTCCCAACCGCAAGCGTTGTTTCGGAGTTGACGGTGTGTTTAGGTGTGTTCATTCCAGGTGGATTTGTAGCTGCTCCGGTGATCACACGGCGTTTATCACGCCTTTTAACGCTTCCATCTCTTCAATAAACAACTGGATAATGCGCTCAGGTCCCAACCCAAACACCACTGTAAGCGGTGGGCGGGAAAGCCGGGGGAAGTGCACCAACATCACGTGCCACAAGTGGCCCTTCAGTGCGCTGTAAGACACAAACCTTGTACTTTTCCAAACATGTGTATTATCAAAACAGGTGGAGCAAGTATGTGATAATCAGTATGAGGGTTTTCTTTCCATAAAATCTTCAGAAGTATTTTCTAATCGGCTCCACTTTATTCCGCCCCAGTACGACCGACTTTACACAAACAAACAACTAATTTAACTTAAAGGGCTGCATAATGGAAATCCAATTGTTTATGTGTCCAAATCTATAGACTAACACAGGTAAAACACTTAAGTATGGGAGGGGCGGGGAGGTGCATGCTCGCCATTCTTTAGCCAGCTTAGCCTAATCGTAGTAATCAGCGTAACTTACATGTGGGCATTCTGAGGTGGACCCTTGCTACTAAGGCGGTGAGCGAGGACCTCACGTTCATAGACGAAATTTCACTTGAGCTGAGGGAATTAGCCGAAAGTCAAGCGAGAAAATGTCGCTTTATATTCAAGTGGCCGTTATGCTCGGGTAACTCATAATTTTGTTTAGTTTTGAGTTATGTACAATTTATGACATAATTCCTATTGTTAAGTTTCGAGGGGAGGACCACGAAAAGCAATCTAGGCTTCTCGGCTTCTGCCCCCCCCCTGTATATTTTTCTTGCCCTGTATTTCTTTGTTTTAAAATACTTGTACACGTATACGAAACAATAAACAATAATAAACAACAATAAGCAGGTGTCTCACTGGAATGCGCCTAATTGCGAAAGCCATTCGCAAACCGGCGCGACTTGTTCGCCTAAAGTTCAACAAAGTGGCGCAATCACTGCATGTCTCTTTTTAATGAATTTCAATCATTCATTCATTCTACATTGTACATTGGTTTTTAAGTCAGTGACGACACTGCTATTTCCAGTAAAGTTATGATATTGTATACGTATCTGATTTGGAGCCGAAAGAGAGAATGTGGCATTCCGGGTAAGGTCATTTTGTTTGTAGAAGTCATGTATTTTACCTGTGCGTCGCACGTTGGTCTGACAAAGTTCCTTTAACCTAAATTGGAGGGAAATTCGGTGGGATACCCGCTTTACGTTTGTTGTGTCATTCTGCTGACTTTGGCACAAAGAGAAGGGTTGTGTATATCTGGAGTTTTAACCCCACTACTTGCAATTGTTTTTACAGCAACCACCGACCCCCCCCCCCCCTCCCCACCTAGATTACACCTGCTCATTGCTATCTCGTTAAGTCATTTAACTCAATGATGGGAGGTGCAAAGAAAACGATAAGAAAGGCGTGAGGAGGACACAATCCTATCACTGCTGCCGCGCAGCTAAGATCGGAGATAAACAATTTAATCCGAAGTTGACACAACAGCTCAGCCCCCCTCCCCACCTGCACACACAAACATCGTAAGAGTCGGGAGATTAACACGTGCATATGGCAAGTACGCCCGCCGTTCCTTTCCACATGCTTCTTCTCTGCCTGTTAATACCCTCCGCGATGCCCCCGTTATTCTCGAAACGACTCATCGAAAAAGTCGAGAAATTGCAGAGTTCCCAATTCTGAGGGCTATGCTAGGGTCACATTTTCAAACCGGGGCTCGGCCGGGCTCTTTGCGGGAATGTAAAATAAAAGTCTATGTCAAGTAACATACGTACACAAATTATGTTCATTGCTACATCTTTCACGTTTTGAGTATTTTGTTCTCTTTTATATCATACTTTTGGATCTCACAAGCTGCCGGCGAGTCACGGGAAAGCTACCACCCGTCGATCAATGTAAGACTTCAACATTTACGTTACGAATTTATATTACAGGTCGACTGAGCAGATCTAACAGTAAAGTACTTACTGAACTGAGGACTTTCTTCTGTAGATGTCTGTTCTTGGAAGTCGTGTCTGTTGCTGGTGTCGTGTGTGCGAAAACCATCTCTGGATAATTGTTGAGAGTAGTTCCCATTACAAACTACGCACGTTGAAGGGAACCCAGATTGGAAACGAAAAAGAAGAAACACGTGGACTCACTAAAACGACGGTAGCTAGGACTTCTTTAAAAGCTGTTAGATATTGTCCAGTCTAAGAAGTATGTTGTTATCAGTGAATTATTTGCGAAACTTTGCCAAAGATGTAAGATGTAATCGCGTTTTTTTTGGAAGGACCTGTCGTCAAGCAGTTTGCCGATTTGGACTATTCCTTCGATTTTATTTTGATGATCAATTTCTAGAGTGCTGAAATTCCCCAACCGACCGCTGGAAGCAATGGTGACTTCATCAGGCAATCATGACTGAATGTGCGTGATGGTATCACTGCACCACTTTATCTGTCTTTCTGTCCTTCCTTCCTTCCTTCCTTGTTGTCTGTTCCTTCCTATCGTAATGTTTTCCTTCCCTTCCTCTGTTCTTTCCTTCCTTCCTTCTTTCGCGTATGTTTCAGATGCATGTTAAATGTTGGCATGGTGTCCCAACTTCTTCTGTTCACACGTTATGGCTACAGCTATGGCTAAGCCAGTTTGGTCCTGTACCATGTCTATCTCGATGTTTACAGAAAGCTTTCCCTTATCTTAACTACATCGCAGTATATTCACCGCGCCATTCTAGATAACTTGGCGGGAAACAGACCGTTTTAATGACGTGAGGACGTCTCTCTGGCTTAGTGAAGACTTTGTGGGATTAACCTCTTGGATAAGCCTGTCGCCTGAGCCGTGTTTTATTGTCGTATCAGTGTGAGATTGAGATGTTCGGGGATTACTAAGGCGTCTGCTGAGACAATGACGACTCCTCTGAATGATGAGATGAAGACTTACGACGTTCCTTACATTTGAGAAATTTACCTTGGTCTTCTCAAGGTAGTCTCGCAACCCAGAGCTATGGAAAGGCTGGAAAACAAGGATTTGGCATTTAGGTCCCATTTGTAGCCCCGAATTACAGACATTTCGCAACAAACTGTACGATACGGTAGGGGAGGGAAAGGTACTTGCCATTGTTGTCAATAAGAACCTTGCGCGCACTTTTGTTTGCAACCTTAAGCTTCGTTCCCAGTGCGAAAAGTTCATGTCACCTTAAGCTATTCCCCAACTTAATCTAGCGGTAACTGTCGCTTGAAACAACGCCCAACTGGCCCATTGGGCTACTTGACCTTTCAGAGGAGCGTATTCACTAGTACATGGCAGAGACCCCTATGCCGCAAGAAAAATGTAAACTACACTTGAAGCCAAACTGGAAGCCTAACATGCCCGGGACGTCCATATGAATCTGGTTAAACACTTTGTGTAACGCTAACCATGTACTGCCGGATGACATGACACGCCACCTTTGCGTTTCACCCGGTAATTTTTGGAAATCAAAATACCCGAAGGGGACTACATCAGGCTGCCAAGCGGTCCAAGTAGCTGTACCGCGGTGAGCCACGGTGTTGCACCGTTAGACCCAACTAAGGTTCTACGTCAACCACACAGTTTGGATTCTCCAAGAGAGGCAAATTCCCTTATTTACCTATCTAATCGTGCTACATTTAATCAAACAAGCTAGCGAGAAAACAGTTTGATAGAAATATTTAGAGTCATGCTGTCACTTCTTTCTGATCAATTTTTCACCAAAAATCGTGACCAGAGATTGTAAGACTAGAACACAAGGTATCAAAACCGAACGTAGCTGCAGCACCAAGAAAAGTCGCCAGAAGGCCCATAGTCGACCTTGACCTTAATCTTCCCAAGACCTACATACCAAATTTCATCACAATCCATAAAGAGGTTTTTGAGTTATGCTGACCAGAAATACCCGGAAACACAAACACACACTGCAGAGACAGACACACAGACAGACAGACACAACACAAACAGTACCCCCATTTTCATTGAGGTAATGACTTGACTGGCTCTACGAGCATTGTACATGTAACTGGTGACGTAATTGTAAGCGGCGTCGGAACATCGACCTAGTCTTGTTCCCAGGTTAGTCAAAAACCGATGTCTGGTATAACACCCTGCTGCCCTTCCCTGTTTCCATGACGACCTGCCACAAATTGCGTAAACATGACGGATGTTCTTGCCGCCCCTGACTGACGGACCCGTCGATAATATTTACCTTCGCTATCAGGGTCTGTTGTAAACTCTGTACGCGCTGCCAGGGCACCAGGCCAGCATGGGCGGCACGCAGACGTTAGGCGGGCACAGCTTTCGTGATCTCTAAGTAGTTTTAGTTATTGGCTCCTTGCTTTACGCCTTTCTAGTGCTCCTCTCTGGCTCAAAACACCCTAAGGCAGACGAATATGAAAATAAACGCGGCCCAGTAGAAAGGAATAGGAAAAGACCCCGAAACACGCACATGTAACACCAAAACAAATCCAAAACCTTACATCTGCTTGGAGATTACAACATTTGTTGCTGCCTCTCAATAACATGCATAACGCCATAAAAGGTTTTACGTAGTCTTTAGAAAGGCAATGTTTTCTCCATCGGTTTTAGAATTGTTAAAAGAGCACGAAAAGTTTTGTTTACTCCATAGCCGACATGAAATAAGCTCTTGTATAGCCGTTTGGATTTCTTAAGATTTTCTATTATAGAAAATGAACGTTAACACACATATGTTCCATTCAGACTGGAGAGAAAGGTGCTTACCAGTACTACTTTCAACTTTCCGCACTTTAATTAAAGGCCGACTTTACTTTGGGCAGAAGGCCAAAAGAATCGTCAGTTTTTGTCTTCTTTCACATCAAATTTTCCTTCAGCTGCAGCAGACACACCTGATGATTCAGGTAATCGCTTGTCAATTCTTAATCCAACGTGGCAAATTTCGTCTTCACCTGCTTAAGGTGAAATGAAAGAAAAGGTTGGTTGAAGTGTCGCCGAGAACATGGAGCTCTTAATAATGTGACCTGTGATTATGCAGCGTTTAAATGGACCTATTGTCATAGTCGTTATGTCACGATCCCCGTACGCGTATGCGCTTACGTGTAATCTTCCGGTTCAGTTTACAATGTGCGTCAAGTCGTAGCTGAAAATTATAGATCAAAGATGTCAATTGCAGCGCATTATGTTATTTGGGGAAGATCACGAGATGTACGACATCAAAAACATAGTTAATGCTGAATGTGTGTGTATGATTGTGTGTTTGCGTGTATATTTGTGTGTCTTTGTGTTTGTGTGTGTGTGTGTGTGTGTGTTTGTGCGACGTGTATGTGCACACACACACACACACACACACACACAATCACAAACAAACAAACGCACACACTGTGACACACGCACAGACACACACGGGTCCACTAGACATTTCATTAGTAACAGATGATTGCTGTGTACCAAAGGCCCTTTGTAAACATCCCCATTTTGCTCTATCCAGACCCAAAATGTCTGCGTACAACGTTGCCAATGTGACTCCTTTGAAATGACCTTCCAGAACAATGCAAAGTCGACTATGGCTGAACTTTTCCCATTCTTATCTGTCCTGGCGAAGTCCGCTCCACACCCCCTCCCACTCGCTGATTATATGAGTAGGTTGTTGTGACGTTTGTAGGCGTTTGATTGACGTGTGATTGGCACGAGAACAATCGATGCCCCGTCATCGCCGCCATTATAGAGCACTTCAAACTAATGAAATCATCACGGCTTTATCTTATCGGCTTCTGATCTCCCTGATCGGAGCCTACTCGGCAGTCTACCGCGGGTTTGGCGAGTTTTCCCGACTGTTATGTTGTTAAGGCGAAACGTCAGACTTTGTCCGAATAAATGTTGTAACTTTACTTACAGCTCACTGCTACTGCCACGAATCATCAGGAAACATAATGGCAAATTACATACTACAGTCCTTTGATTCGTACATTTTTGTGGCGTTGAAATGAACATCTAAGTCACGTATCTAGCATTGTAAGCTTTAAATAGCTTTGTTGGCTTTAAGGATCAAAATGTAGATCTGGTTCAGTCATATGGGAGCGTATCCCAATAACTACTGTATGAATCATTTTATACATACTTACATATATATCGGTTTCTCGTGTTAACATTTCTCTTCTGCACACTCGTAATTTCTTGACGTACTGTTTAACACGTCATAAACGCCTTTCGTTCATTCTTATTTTGATCATATTAATGAAAGGAATTTCATGATAATTATTGTTAGATAGTTATTTACAGTGTTGAGATCCCGGCAACAAAAAATGTTTGTTTGTTCGACAAAGTGCAAGGTACGAGGTATGGGGGTCCCACCCGCCCTTACCAAATAAACAATATAACGTTTTGAAAACATGAAATTATACAGCATGTATCCATTGATATACCATTTTTACAAGAGAAATTAAATCTGAAAACTTCTTCCTGTGCATTGGTTATAACCAACAGTAAAGTCTCTAAGATCAATGTTTCACTAGATATTCAGAAAATAAAACATGTACGCTACTGTTTTGGCTTCGCTTTGCATGGTATTTGTTGGATAAGATATGCAGCTCACGACGCAGACATTAAAAGTTAAGCGTAGCTTAACCCTCATTCAATGGATTACCCTCAAATGATTACACCGTCAATTTTCGCAAATAGACCTTACAGTGTCGTGGTGGCGGCATTGTAGATATCACTGACTATCTACTTTCTTGCCGATGTTGCATCGTAGGCAGCGTTTGTTGCTATTTCACGCATACAATCATAAGTTGTATTAGAAAACTAACAATCTATAACTTGGGTTGTGCCTGGGTGGATTTGTTAACTCCTCATAGCGATAAACAGGGATGTCCCTGTAGCTTAACTGGTAGCAGCCTCACAGTTGAGCTCCTGGTTCCAATCAGTTGGCAATCCGGAGACCGCGGTCCAAATCCTGAGACAGGACATCTTGGTTGGGCATGCACCCGTCTTTCGGAAGGGACGTAAAATGAGGGTCCCGTGTTCAAGACGTCTCGAGCACGTTAAAGGAAAAGGCTGCATGTCAGCCCCTCCCTGTAACATATATAACCAAAGGTTTTGCCCATTCTGTCCTAATCGAATTGAAGATGAGTTTCACTTTATTATGGAATGCTCTAAATATGATGCCCTACGAGTTGAGTTATTCACCTTTCTCAATTCAAGTACTTCAGATTTTAAGACACTCAATGCCACAGATAGATTTGACTATATATTTAGATGCAACAGCTCATACAGTGTTAAAATAGGCAAATATATAAAAGATTGTTTTGTTATTAGAAAAAATAATGATACTCAAAATTAGAAGACTTGAATCATGTAAAACCTAAGATAGTCATTTTGATGTAGTGAATAGTTTTATTCCATACTCATGTCTTGTTCTATGTTTACTGTTGTTGCCATACTTTGTACCTGCTACAATGGTCGCGCAATAAAGTTATTCTTCTTCTATAACCTGCTACAGAAACAGCCAGGAAACTTACTGACCTACACCTACATGCCACTAAGCACTTCAAGACGAACAACAATCACAATATCGTTGAAGAAATTCACTTCAAGATGAACAACAATTACAATATCGATTTTGAGAAAGAAAAAGAGTAATGAAACGATCCCTGGAAGCTGTAATACGTTGTCGTGAGTAGAGACATGAGTAAGAGTTCGGCAGGACTGAAGTTGAGTTGTGAAACGTTGTGCACAGCGAGGCTCCGGGATGGCGTGCCACGGTGGTTACAACTTCTCCGCACTAGAAAGGCTCTATAAATGGCCGAACTACGGGATGTGGCATCTGGGGCCGTAGTGTCGGTACCTCTCTTGCCTTTGATGTGAACTGATGGTTACTAACCTACTGTTCTTTGGTTCATTTTACCCTTCCTTTGATGGTGAACCGGCTTCAAACGGTCAAATTGGACAGGGGGCTGGTAATAGTAGTAGTCTGTCGGTTATCTATCATTGTTGCCCAGTTTTAACATGTGTCAAATGGGATCAAATGAGACTGCTAATAGCTCGTCATCCATGTATCTACACGCAGCAATCCATGGCTATCCGAGCTTGGGTGCCAGCCTTGTCAAATGATAGTCAAATGATTAGAGAAATGAGTAAATGAGATGCAAGTAAGAGAGAAAATATATATTCACATCAGTTCGCATCATATGCATTTGATATCTTTTGATGTTTTAAGCGATGGTGAACTTACCGTCCGTGTCATCTTGTTCCTATCTCAAGTAAACTAAACTTAGTTTAACTAGTGACAATCCGTGTTTCTTTCTTTACACGCGGCAAGGCTTTTCTTTAGTCCTATAAAGATATCAGAACCATATATTTTGGAGCCCCTACTTTAGACACATTAAATCAGGCACATTAAGGGGGTTCATTGTGTTGGAGCCAGTGCGAGTCCATGCGGGAATGTGCCGTAATGACCGGTGTACGTACCAGGAATGTCCCCTCCCGCGACGAACTGTCGACTCGTCCTGCCCTGATCGTACAACCCAGGGATTATCTGTCAGCGGTTTTGTTTGGAGGCTTCAGGTCTTTCTAAGGATCCCTTTCATCGCGGCCTGCACTTATCTCCAGAAGCTAATTTACCCGTGGTGCACGTGAAATCACACCGACTATTAGAAACTCTGTCAATGTCTTTTCCACTCCCGGTTGTGATTGTATTTAGCATAGAAATGCTGCCGATAAGCAACTTTACGTAAGTTGAAAAATTGTAGGTTCACGTTGGGGCAATTTGCTTTTACTCGGAGCAGTCAATGGCTATTGAAGCCAAGCCACCGCTTCTTGTTGTTGACGTGGCGTTATTTGCTTCCTTGGAATAGGAAACCCGTGTGTCTAGTATCATGCCTTGCCAATGCGGCCATACATCAAGTTTATTGGACGACTTAAACTTCCATGTCTTCTACTGTATATCTTATATGTGTAAACGATAGATTAAGTGGTAGCATAGCTTTATATGTTTAACTGTTTTGTAAACGATTCAATGGTAGGATAGCTTCAGCTGTTTTGTTTCTCACATTATTCACCAGCAACACTATGATGTTACTTGGTGAAACTACTACATTTAGCCCATGTGCACGAAAAACGTTCAAATAAAGATTATCATCATCACAGTATAACCTAAAGTTACGCCACATTATATATTTGTATCATCGGATTATTGGTGCGTATGTGGTCTACATTTCACTCCTAAGGTCAGGAATGAAATAGAGCCCTTGATGTAAGAAGAGTCCAATGAAAAAGATTTAGATCGGTAATGATCAGTAATAAGTCCGCCGGTCCAGCTGCCTGGCCGGGAGCGGTGTGTGGGTGGGCCCGTCCGTCAGGGCACAGGGCATCGGACCGGACCGGATAGGACTAGGGTTAGGGCGCGCACGTGTGCGGCAAAAGTCTAGCCTCTCCAGGACCCCAACTTGTGGTGGCTGGAAAGAGTAGAAATTGGCCAAATAGGCAGATAACATGCCAGAGAAGCTAGCCGGATGGAGAGTGCAGTTTGCCACCTCAGGAGCCTGTTAGAGGCTAAGGAAAATCTGCTATTCTGTAAATCTGAGAGAAGATATACGAGTTAATCAAGAGAGATGAAGTTTTTCATAGTCCATTTCATAGTCCAATAGTTCACCCACCCCCGCATACCTGCCAATGCTGAAATCCGGGTTTCCTATTAAGACTGATTTTGATGAATAGAGTATGGATCATCGCCGATGAAGACGATAGGAAATCTAGGGTGCGAATCCTCGCTAGGATAGACTGTCTTGTCTCAAACTTAACTCAATGTGACGTTTTTTGTCCGTACCCAACAAAACAGTGATGATGCATTATGACGGTTGGTGTCCAAATGCTCTTAGTAGTAAGTCTTTATTTTCACGCTCCTGGCGTACTGAATTAGAAGACACCAAGCACCTATCGTCAGCCATTGTTGGTACTAGAGTGGTTTGACAACCGGAGCCAATTACGTGTGTGTGCGGAGGTAAAGTTTGTTGTTCCGCTTGAAGGACTTCTGTCAACCGTCTTCTCAACACCTTCGGGTAGTCTCGCTATGCACCGATCGTAGTCACGGGCGGCTAGCCTTCACGGGAGGTCCGCACATGCTGTAGCTTTGTAAGCGTCGAAAGACAGCTGCGCATAGCCTCTACCAGGCTCCGTCCTATCGTTGGGAAAAAAAGTAGAAATCCGCTATACAGGGTAGGTCCGCGATACAGTGAAGCTCCATTATCGATGGACGGAGCTTCACTGTATAGCGGACTACCCTGTATAGCGGAGTACCTCGGCTGATTTCTACTATTTTCCTAACGATAGGACGGAGCCTGGTAGAGGCTAAGCTGCGCAGTGCTGGGTGTATAACGCACTCGGACTACTCTCCAATCAGAGGTTTGGCTCCGGCTAGTTTAAATAAATTGTTGGCTTGCCGACATAAAGATAACGGGACAAAATATGATAAAGCCCAACAAAAACGCCTAAAACACCAGCCGGAACCGAAGCTCTGCTTGGAGTTGGAGAGTAGCATCGAACTTAAAGACAATAGTAAACTAGTTGTTGCAAAGTTGGCATTCAAAATGAGCAAACACAGGTAGAGTAGTCACTACTGTAAACATAGAGCAAGTCATAAACCAGCAACATCAGTAGTCCTTCTACCTGGAGTAGATATAATCAGCGTACTGTTATTGTCCTATTTTGGGCCGAAAGACTCTGTTGTAGACCACTTACTCTGCCCGAGGGGCACGCGAAGCTGAAACCCTAGTCCGCTTCACCACTCTGGCAGGACACACAGTTTTAGTTTACCGTCGTTTGTCGCCCTTCTGAAGTCAACTCAGCGGAACGGCTTCCGTGTGGCGTGAAACCCCGGCGTAAACCGTGAAAATCTCGGCTCGGGGCCTCAGGTGTGCGGATTTGGGTGATGCCTACAGTCGGAGCTGTAAATAAATACACCTGTCATCGTTACGCCTACAACGGACGCTAATTTATGGAGGGAGTGGCGTAAAATTTTTGTGTGCAAAATTTTGAAGGCTTGAGACACGCTGTACGAATTTGGTTGATGCTAACAGTTAGGAGCCAGAGCTGTAAACAATGCACCTGTCATCGTAACGCCTACAGGGGACGCTAAATTATGACGGAGGGGTGGCATAAAAAAGAACCTCTATGCAAAATTTCGAAGGCTCGGGACAATGTGTGCGGATTTGGTTGATGATTATGTACAGTCAGGAGCCGGAGCTGTAGATAATACACCTGTCATCGTAACGCCTATATGGGACGCTAACTTGGCGTAAAAAAAGAAAAACTCCATGCAAAATTTCGACGTGGCACGCTGTGTTCACCCTACATCGTATACCCCCGTAGGCTGAGTAGACGGTCGCTGCAATCACCGAATACCGGGAGGTTATCTTTTACCGAGAAAACAAATGATGCGTTAGCGTCACGTAGACTGATTTGCGTGATTTGCATAAATATCACGTTTGTAGAAATTGTTCTTAACTGTTTACAGATATGCACCATTTTTCATTTAATTGTGTAGCTTGAATTAAATTTTTCTTGAAACCGGCTGTTCTCACGGGAAACTGTCTACTTCCACCCTCTCTTGTTTCTTACATATTTACCGACCTATTTCCCGGCGGAAAAAAAACAGTTTCCTAGAATCTCATTTTCCTCAATCCTAAAAACAGATCGAACACACTTAAGGAGTTAATGGGTCACTTGCTCTCATTGAGAGGTTTGGGAGGCAGTTTTTGTGGTCACTACCGATTAATTGTTTGTTTCCATTTTTCTCTAGAATCTGTCCTTTTGTAACGTATTTGGTCCACTGCCATATACAAAGAAAGCCACGGCATCAAATAAACATGGAGCGAATACACAAATATGTATGAAATCGTGCGACAAGTTCAATGCGACATTGAGATTGGAAGCATTCGTCAACTCGTTACCTCACTCTTTGAGCACCCCTGTCCGTTTGTTTGTGTTAGACCTGTACTTGTTTACTACAGTGTAGTGTCGGTGGATTGCGTGTCCTTTGTAACTACACTGACAACCTCAGCTAACTGGCCTCCTTCGGTTCCTAGCCTCCGCTACCAGGGGGCATTTCTTACTTTAAATTGGCACCCCTAGAACAAATAGCCTAACATCCATCCGCCTGTGTACTCGCTCCCCAAACGCATAGAAGCGACATTTATGCAGAGGCCAGAAGACTAAACCTTGTGGTGGATATCAGAATGGAATCATTATATATAGAGGTAATGTCCCTCCAGTTTTTCCCGGCTCGAAATTGTAAGAGAACGCCATAAGAAACATCACGTTTGGCAAGAAGCTTCCATCATTCAGACAAGAGTTTCTGGGAATGAGATCTTCAACTTGCTTTAGCCTAGACAGTCAACAGTACTAGTGCGTACTAGATTTGAAATGATTATAATGCAAGAACAGAGAGTTTACAAATCCGCGCCAGTACGATCTCACAGGTGCTTATCGCTGTGTCGAGCACCCCGAAGCACATTCTGATCGGCTCCCGGGGCACACAGGAGTTGGTAAATAAGGCTTAGGTAGTTGATCGAAGTTTCTACAAATATTGGAACTTCTGAAGGACCACACGTCCTAACGCCATTCATGCTCGGGCGCTGAAAGGTTGGGTACTTAGGGACGGTACGTTAAGCATTCTGTCTGGGACGCGACAAGTAAACTAAGTGGTATATGTCAGTGTAGGCTAGTGGCGTCGGGATTCGGTGCACACCTGGCTTGAAAGAGGAAAAAAACGTGGAAAAATTATCCAAATATCATGATTAATCTCACAAAGAAAAAGACTACAGAAGTTTACGTTTTCCACAATTTTAGCTTCCCGTTCCACGGTGAGTCATATCAATTGCCTTATTATAGGCCTCAGTACAAAAGACGGTGACAAACAGTGTTCTACTCCCCATTTTTGTACAACACGCACATTTGTTTTGTCACGTCTTCCATGTAGTCCATGCTTAAGCTATTTTATTGAAAAAGGCTTTGTAATGGTCGGTTCTTCATTATCGGACATACACATAGACAGACGGACAGACAGACAGACAGACGGAACATATAGGCCTCGCAAAGATAGCTGGACGTCGTAATCGCGTAACGGTAAGGGCCTTGTTTAGGGCACCCGGCCTTTCCTCACTCCACCCAGGTGTAAAGATGCGGAACCTGACTTCCGTCGGTTGGGGAGGTAAAATGCGGTGGAATGAGAGGGATGGGCTCCACCTTCCGATACCGTGCCCTAGACCAAGCGGATAACAACACACTACCCTTACGGCCTCAAAAAAGCAATGGGACTACCTTTCAGAGATACTAGTGGCTGATGAGTCAACCCCCCATACATGGACCTGAGCCCGAGGCTACCCGACCCCAGTCCCGCCGTGCCACATGTGTTTTGCGATAGAAACTTCTGGTATTACTTTACACTCTCTCGGTCCCCGCCCGGCCATTAGGCACCGCAAAGTGTCTGTCCCGCGAAGTAGTTCACAATCATATCGAGACGAGACCGCCCCTCCCCCCGCCCGTGGGTCACACGCGCGCACCGCCCCTAATTGGATAGCAATGACTCTGGCTTACTCTTAAAAAGTACGGTAAGCCTGCCAGGACAGCTCATTTTGATCCGAAACCGTTAAACTAGCTTTCCTACGCATTTCAAAACATTCCTGAATGGGTGAGACGACTTGGAAAGGTCAACAATATCTGTTTGCAAGAAATAGGATGAAGTATGTACACCCAATCTTTATTTAAAAAATATAAAAGCTATTGCATAATGAGAAAATAGAGCGTGTTCATAATTCGTAAAATCGTAATAAAGAAAGAACTACATAATATTTGTGTTCTTTGCCAAGAATCACTCATCATATGAGTTTACAACGCACAAGCGAAAGTAACCACACGTAAGCTGAGTAGAGCAACACGTTATTTGCATACTGTCCTATCCTGACTACCGTAGTTTCTGGCGGCGGTAAGGACGGGCGCTGAGGGCATCTGGGCAATCGGCAGTGGCTCAGACCAATCACAGATATATCGTCTGACACAGTTCTGCGCACACTGAACCGTGCATGGGGAGTGCAGGGGCGCCATGTGCGGCGGGAGGGCGTCAGTAGGGCACGTCTAACGGTACGGGATCGTACGGAGCAGGTGTCGCTGCTGAAATTTCGCAGAGTTTGTGTATGTGTGTGCGCGCGTGTGTGGATACCACAGGCGGGTCTGTAACGGTGCGGTAGGGCTGGGATCAGGAGTGTACTGTGGAGGCCAGGATAGCGCCCATTTGCTCGGCCTAACTGGAATTACCGCAGTTCTACTGAGATTCTCGTGAGATTGTCGTCGTCCGTGGACCGACACCGGCTGGATATTTGACCGGGGATTGCGCAGAGGCTGCTCGGTGGCTCAGGTACGTGGGCCCGAGTGGAGCCCGTGCGGACATGCGGGGGGAGCTCGCTCCTGTCCCCTGCCAGCCGCTGAACCCTTGACATGAGTGTTCCTCCAAGATCGCCCCTAAAGAAAGCGGTAGTTTTTCTTCAAGTACTGGACATCATCGCCAGCCGTTCCTGGCGCCATGGATCTCAGTATGGTCTTGTCACTCCTTGTGATTGTAGGAGTGTTCACAGTCGGCCTGGGCAAACCGCGGAAAGTTAAACGAGGTAAGAGAAGTTTTGTACACATCGTGCCTTTGTCAGGTGCTTCGGGCGGTGTTTTGGACATAAGCTACTGGGGGGTGGGGGAAGGATTAAAGTAGGGACCCATGAAGACGGCCACACGTTTTTCTAAACGTGCGTTTTGTTGTTAGATTTAGTGAGTCATTGTGCTGTTAGATTATATGTTCTGCAGCGTTACCGATACAACGTGTGACACGGTATACCTCGCTTATCATGCGGGTCCCTATCGGTAAGTTAGTGTTGAAATCTCCCCTCGCGGCTGCCCAACGCGTGTGGCGCATACATACACACTACACTTCTGTAAATACGCGAGGAGAGAAATCTCGGCGGTGTTTCTCTGACATTTTACCTCCGGGGACGGCATGGCCGGATGGTGTTTACGGCCAGACCCTGCCAGACCCCAACACTGTTTATGGAGACACTGTACTTTATCAGTTACGCGTTGATCTCTCCTCAGCCGAGTTGCGCGAGCGACAGGAGGCTTCACAGTCTTCTTTTCATGGACTCCCCCTTTGTTGTCGTCGCTGTGAAGTGACCTACCTCTGTTCGCGGTTGACGTATCATGCCTCCTCACTGTTGCGCTTTTGTTGGTCCCCTCTTTTGTGTCGACTACGAGGAGGACCCGATAGCGGGGCTACACCGGGTTTGTTGCAAAGTTTGCGGCCAAAGTTTTGACAGTATCGGGCGGGATTTGTGACTTGTTTAGAGAGGGGTTTAACCGGGGCGGGAGAGGGCATGTCGTTCATTAAGTTTTATTGCTCCCCGCTGTATCGTTGAGTCACTTCCCTCAGACGGAAGGGCTGGATAAAGACCTGAGAAAATACGTTCAAAGTAGGTGAAAATCGCCGTGTTTTTCTTGGGGTTGTCCAAACTAGTTTTCACTAACACTTGCCACTTGTGCTCAAACCCACTTAAGCCATCAAAGGGCACAGCACCACTTCAAATGGTAAAGTTTGGAACTTTTCTTTGAGGAAGGGGGGATTGCTGCTGTCTTGATTTCAATCTAATCATAGGTTTCTTGCCTAATCCTTTTAGGAATACTGAAGGGAATTTACCAGTAGTATGCAAAATAAAGGGTATTTCCGTCTTGGTGCCTTGACTCCTATGGCCTTGTTATCGAGTGATTGACAGATGCACAGACAATCACCGAGGCAACCAAACAAGTCATTCGTTTTGAATTTCTTCTTCTTTCACTGCGAATCGAGCCTTTCTAGTCAACCTGGTCACACTTTGAAAGGATTAGGATAGAAACCAGCAGGCGTGACGCATTTTGATTGACAGCTACACAAACGGTAGGGTTACGGTGCTTCTGGGGGTAAAATCTCCTGACAAGACACCGGTCCTTGTTGACTTGATGATTGACAGGTCCACAAACGATAAAGATCTTACAGAGTTGTTTGAACTGTCATGTTAGCGATTGTAGGAAGAAACATGGCGATAAAAGGAGTGAAGGTGGGGGAGAAAAAAGAAGAAATTTAGTGCGAGCTCAGGTCTGTCAATGGACTTGTTGGTTTTGCCAAAGTAGGCCAAGTAGCCGTTATAGCAATACTGCTAAATTGTGGACACTAATCCACAAGCGAGTATAAAAGGTTTGCTCGGGATAATGCACAGGTGGTTGTTATATTGTTGTACCAGTAGCCTATTGTTACAACAAAGTCAGACACAGTTTACTGACGCATGTATGTTTTTCTCTATGTTTTTACCATGTATTTGCAATTAGCCCACGGGCATGAACTTGCAATAAACTTCTGTTATATGCTCTCCAAGCAGAGGTTGCGTGAGACTTCGTTACCAAGTAAGAAGTAGGTAACGCTCTTCCAACTAAACCTTTGCTTGGAGAGCATTGAAATTACTGGCGCAAACATCCCACAATGAAAGGTCCTTACCTACTATAAATTCCATTTGTTTACGGAAGTACAGTTGTTTTAGTTTTAGTGATTAAACAGACAGTAAAAAAGGGAAGGAAGGGGCAGGCAGGCATTGAAATGGAAGGGGATAAGAAAGGTTTCCCACCCCCTCCTCAGCTCTGTAAGTGGACTAGCCCTATATGATAACCAGGTATTAAGTTGTCTGTCCACAGAGGGTTTCCCTCTCTGCGGCTTGTCGTGACTTCTCAGTAACCCCTGAACACTTCCCACCGGAGCAGCGTCATTATACCGGCTCGGACCGGAATGTGCAGAGAAAGTGATCGACTGAAAAAAATCTCGAGTTTCCGTTAGTTCGTACAACATCGTCACTAACATCTGTAGAACAGTGTATTTAGAATCCGCCATGGAAGGATGATGGTTATGATACTCCTGTGTTTCTTTGTAGCCATACTTTGGTTAGCTGAATACTTAACAGGTGCAATGTTTATGATTTATGAAATGATTTATAGACGATTTTTCTGTAGGAAAAAATTGTAATATATTGTGTAAATTCTATCAGATCTGCTCTAAAAAATACACGTTTGGAGAGCGGTACTTGATTGTCATTGCTAGAGGAATGCCGTTAAATCCTTTAAGACAATTTGTGGATGAGTGTAAGTTTTGCAAATAGCCTTTTGAAAAATATCTAATCGCCTGGTGTACCTAGAAAAACATACAAAATCCTTACAAGGCTTTGTAAGCTCACAACAGACTAAGAAGCCAGAGAAACCCCCAAAGACATACCGTTTAAAGGATGTTTAAAGACATGTTTCCTGTCCACACGATTTCTGTCAACGTCTTGAAGTGTCTCGGTTACATCTCGGCGTGCTGGAGTACTGAAGACGGGACGGTGGAATGTTACAAGTCCTTCACGTGGAGACCACCAGTCAAAACCGTGTAAACTAGAGAACGGCCATGTGTTATGTGCTACAGTCACATTTTCACCGGTGCCCGTAGGGGGTGTAGCCCCGGCGGACCCCGAGGACACAAATTTGTGGACTGCTGGATACCGGGTGGATACCTCTCGGTGTTCTCACGATTAGCTTACGGCGTCTATTTGTTACCGGGTCCCGTGTTGATCTTAACTGCGAGTTCAAGATCCGGGTCCCGGCCGGCCGTGCCCCCAAAATAGTCCGTCACGTAGCCTGGGTGTCCAACGGGGTCATCCTGTTTTTAAATTAGCTAGCTTTTAACTAGTTACTTGGAGTTGACAGAACGGATGCACGTGTTCGATCAGTTGACGGCGCTGCACAGGAGAGGTCGGTTTTACGAAATAGATGTATTGATTTGATGTTTTCAGTCATTGTGTGTATGGCCTGATTCACACACGCGTTTTTAAGTCGACTTCGGAGTCGATTCAGGACTGTCCTACTCCTACAGGACTGTCCAAGAAGGCCACCCTAGGCCACTCAAGTAGCGTTTTCTAGTAGGAAAACTCCACTTGAGCAGCCCAAAGCTCCTCACACACAGCCTCTAGTAGACTCCGAAAATCGGACCTGTAACTCATAAGTAAACCATGGAGTAGTAACGTTCTTCTTTTAAATATATTAGTATGCATAAGAGTGATTAGACCAGTCTGAGTAGAATAAAATAGCAGACGCATTTCTCTAGGACTTACTTACTTTACTTTGGTGAACTTGATTCTGACCAAATACGTACAGTAGAATCATACACGTATATTTGCATGTATGATATGACATGATACAAGTGGATACAATAGTTAACCTACGGTCAAAAGTGATTTATACTTTTTCTTTGTTTGGAGGTCCTGTCATGGTCCATAAAGGGCAGCCTTGGGTCGTTGTTTGGTCATTGTTAAGGTCTCGTGGACAGGTGTTACCTCGTCGGGCCACAGAGTAACGGCTTGTTTTTAAAATAACAAA
This sequence comes from Branchiostoma lanceolatum, assembly GCF_035083965.1. Lineage (NCBI taxonomy): Eukaryota > Metazoa > Chordata > Leptocardii > Amphioxiformes > Branchiostomatidae > Branchiostoma > Branchiostoma lanceolatum. The sequence goes on along the minus strand of NC_089723.1, from coordinate 20,264,989 downwards.
ACAGCGAAAATACAGGCATGTCTTGTACTCTGATTACAACTAGTCTTCCCCATCAAACATAGACGCAATGTTATAGAGCAATGGAAACAGTATGAAACAACAATACTGTAAATGCAGAAATTTTCGTGGTTTTTGCGGTGAACTCTTTACCGCGAACTCAAAACCACCGCGAACACTCCATTTTCTACCTACCGCGAAATTAAATCCCCGCGAACATTTCTGCATATGCAGTAACTGTCGTAGTTTGTACCATCTCGTTTATTAACAGTTCGCTTGTGGAGGAAACACCCTAAATGGTACATATACATGTATGTGAGATACTCAGATAGTGTTATGCATGACAAACTCGTTTCACAGCTTCTGATCCATTTTTTTCTTGCAATGTACCGTCGCACCATCTCCACATTCCGCCATTATCTAATCTCCATCATTTCTTCAGTATTCTTTCGTTCACTCATTAACTTCAGATTCCCCCTACCTAACCAAAGCATCTCACAACTTCTTGGAATGTTAAGGAGAATGCTAAGGAAGGCGCCGGACCATCTTTCCCATCCTTAACCTTGGTCAAGACTACCACTTAGGCTGAGCTATGGTTGGAGGCTGTGTCCTGTCACAACAGGGGTGTGGAGTTATAGCCCCGTTGGGGGAAGACAGACTTCGTAATGGGTCCTCGAAGACAGGCCACACGTAGCCTCTACCAGACTGACTACGCCGGCTATAGGGAGAATATTTGCCAGGGGAGTTCGGTCACCATAGGGTTTCGTTTGCAGGCACAGTTTCCGGAGGGGGAATGTAATCTTACCATGAACTCTCCTAGCCAATTATTCCATTTTTTTGCCGATTTTTACGATCCATACCCCCGTAGCAAGGTCTGGTAGAGGCTAGGTCACAAGTATGGGATGGACACTTTACCAAAACGAGAATAGAATTTGATCTGTATCTGTATCTATATAGCCGGTATAACCGCCATTCGGCGTAACACACCAGCTTCGCAGGCACGCGGCGCGCAGCAGCTGGTTATATTACACCAAACGACCTGTCACGTCTAACCTTCGCATATCTAACTGCATGCATTGTTTAAAGCTATCTAAATATAACTAATCATAGCCGACAGGTAGCAATCTGATATTGGGTGAAGTGAAGATGTTTTGAATGGTCTTTTGTGGCAATGTTCCTTCGCACTTATGATAGCCCGTCAGTAGAATCATTCTATGACTGCTTTTAGATAAAACAGGTCAATTACTCTGCACTTACATAAATCACCACAGGCAGCTTCCCAGCGAGCTGCCAGCAGGCGTCAGAGGGAACGACGCCTGCATTTCTCTCTAAAATACCTTACAACAGTCTGTTGGACGATTCTGACAAAAGGGGCGGGGGTAAGAAAGGTCAAAACAGTAATGTTGTTTTAATTTCAAAATGTCTTGACAACGTCCTAGTCTCTACCAGAATAACTACGCAGGCTACATGAAGAATACTGTAAATGCAGAAATGTTCGCGGTGGTTTAATGTTCGCAGTTTTCGTAGTGAACTTTCAGGGCGAACTTAAAACTAGCGCGAAACTTTTTGCCCACCTGAAGCGCTACTATTGTTAAACTTAAAACCACCGCGAACAGTCCATTTTATCCCTACCGCGAAATAAAAACCACGCGAACTTGAATGCATTTACAGTAATTTGCCATGGGAGTTTGCCCACCGGTATAGGGTTTGGCCGGCCGCGCAGGGGGGAAATGTCAACCTTCCCGCGGAAATAATTTCCCATTTTGCTGAATTCTACTATAGTTAAGCCTGGTGGAGGATAACAACGTCCGTTGTCTGTTGGAGCTTGGAATCTTTCTACTGTTATACAATGTAATATGCTCAAAGTCAAACGAAGACGCGGTTATCTGGGGTTGCTGGCATTCAGTAAACCGGTGAATTAACCCCCGAGGACAAGAGAAGCTGGGGAGAATTACGGCCACTACTTCTTACTTTAGGTCGCCATGGAAACGCAGAAGATCTCAGGCAGCCGCCTATTGCTTCCCGCCATGACCTATCGCGTCACCGCCGGGTCCAAGCGACGCCCAATTTGTTAGTGTCCTTCGGAGTTTCTCAGCTGTGGTCCCGCGGCAGAAACAGCTGTCGGACGGCCGTCAAAAGTCGAAATTCGTCGTTTTTCCACCGACTTTCATGAATCACGAATGACAGAATTTTCCTTTTCTCGCCCGAGGGCAGGCCAGCTGTGTGGCAGGAGTAGGTGCCAAGCAGGAAATGTAGTCTGTTAGAAATGCTCTTCATGACTTGAGTCAATAATCTTCATTAGGGCCAGCTTATTATAACAAGCTGTTGCGACTACATCGTCTGTACGCTTGTCAATCAAGCCGAGCTATCTTCGCTACTTCACAACGAAAACGTCCTTGGTTAAAGTAATAGAAGACACATTGAGAGGCATTGGTTGTTTCCAAAAGGGCTTATCGAAAGGCTAATTCCTAGAGACACAACATTTGCAACATTTCCACCGACCACGTTGGCTTCAATTCAGGTCAATTTTGACAGAGTTGTCGCAGAAAACTTTGGCACAAAAACAGCGCCTTACAACAGTTGTCGTCTGCGGCACCTGTTCTTTCACTTAGCACTGACAAGGTGTCAAATTCACCGACTATCGGAGGCAGCCTTCAGCGTGTTGATATAGAACACACGTGTCTTATCGTGAGAGAAACTGTTTTTCTACACTGCTTTATACTGTCCTGCCTTTGATAGTATCTCTGATAGTATCTAACGTAAACGCGTAAGTTTGACAGTTTGAGACGTTAAGAAAACTAGTTTACATCGTCTGACTATCAGCTCTGCCCTTGCAGCAGAATAGTCATGTAACCATCAGCAGTAGAGAGTACATTGCTGTATTTTCATGCAGGGTTGTAATATACCTGTATGCTGTACTTTTTGCCTTATGTATGTTGGCATGTTATGTATGTATTTTATGACAGTCCTATTTACATCTTAAAGATCCTCGTTTCCGATGTTTCAACATGACCTGATTACAAATTGCTATTGCTATGGGTGGTAATCATAACATATTTGAAGAAAATGACAAAGACTATCCTATTTCTACTGAATTATTAACATTTTGTCTCTAAAGGAACGCTGAAAGACGCGCCATTCATTCTAGCAAACATTAACAGGTGTTACTGACGCGTATGACGTAATTGCCGCACGGCCAGGATACCGATGTTTCCGCTCGCCCAGGATGTCCCGGTTATGACGTCAAAGGATGGACAAATAAATAAACGAAAATATAAAGATTATTTTCTATAATTAGGTAATCCATACTGATGTAGGTAAACTCATTTCCTGTCAAGCGGCTAGGAATCGATCCCTTACGTCATCCCTGCTTGGAGCAACATCCCCAGGGCAAAGGTCATCGGGTCACGTTAGTGCACTCACACCGGAGAGGTCGAAGTTCCAAACTGAAAAATAGGGAATAAAAGCAGGTTCCCGGGAAGGTTGTTGACGACTTTTTTTGTAACTTTTCTATCGACAAGGAAAAAGGTCTCTTTTAACTTTACAATAAGTCGTTCTTAACCATGCTTTGTGTTCTCAAATAGTATTTGTTACCATTCTCGTTCATTCTTATTCGTTGTTTTTCATCATTACAAAAGGACGAAATTGGGTGTCACGTCTCGCTCTTGTGGTACTCTGATCGTCCTCCATCGTTGTATCTGTCTTTCTGTCTCTATCTTTCTGTCTCTGCCCAATAATCTACTGTCTCCACCAAGCCTCTGGGTTTAACCGCTAATCGGTCGTTGATGCACTAACTCATAGCAAGGTGTCCAAAGTACAAACTTAACGAGTTCAAGGGCAAGTGCAGGGATCAGATGTTAACCCTGGAGTTAACCCTGGAGTGACCTCAGAGAGGACCGGTGTAACAGCCCTAATGGTACCGATGACCCGGGCTCAAAGGTTAGGGGTGCCGTCTGGGCTGTTACACCGGGTATGGCAGATACAACCAGCCAGTCTAGGTGTCGATGTTCTTCTGCTACTGCTGCTGTCATTGTAATACCACGTTGCGCCAAAAAGTTAGATTTCAATAAATTGAAGACTAGCCTTCTGGCGGCCTACACGGTTGTCCACTTGAGGAGCCAGGTTCATGACATGGCTGCTGACACCGCGGGGCCAGTCCGTCACACAGGGTCAAGTTTCCCGCACACCTGAGCCGTGTCACAACAAACGGTGGATGATATACAAAGGTTCCCATATGACATAGAGGGCGATACGAGCTGTGTTGAGGTATATAGAGTGTAGGAAGAGACGGCCCCATCCCACTGTACTAGACGGCGATCGAGCTGCGATCTCGCTGCGACTTACACTGGATTTCTGTAACCGGTACCACAAGTTGACTTCGTAATCATGCAAAACGTAAAAGTATGACTGAAAAGACAACAAAGCACATAAATAGTAAAAAGATCCATTGTTTTATCTATGAAAGTCGGTTCGTGACTGTCAAATTTTGGGTCGCCCTAGTGGAAAGGGGTTGTAGGAAAAGACAATCGCTCGAAGAAGGCAAAGTTCCCTAAAATCTAGACATCTATGTCCCCATACGACATATCTTTATCTTTTCTCTGACCATTCTGGAGACCTTTATTCAGCTCCTTATCATGTACTTGAGACATCTGGTATCTCATTTCTCACAGCGGCTTTTTCAAGACTTGTGGAGATATGAGGGATTTTCGCTGTGGAAACTTTTTCGTCTCTCTACTAAGTAAATTTTATAGCTGGTAACAGTAGAAGAAAGAAAGCGAGGTCAATGTCTAAGTCTATTACATATACAATGTCATGCAACATATAGATATCGGGGTGTACTGGTTTGAGCATTCTCGGGAAGATCAATTCAACTTAGTGTTTTCCCAGACTGAACATGTGTTTTCTGCCCGGTGTTATTTTCTGGGTGGTTGGAAGGGTTTCCCTTTGTTGGTACGTCCAGCTGACAATGTGTCTGTCGTTGCCGTGGCGTGGGTTTAGCATGGGAAACGGGCGCGCAGAACAGCCGCTAAGTCCTCGGTCCCTCAGCCGTGAAGCGCCGCGGACCAACTGACGGGGAACGGTAGCGGCTGTGGGGTCACTGCCGGGCCGCGGGAGAATGAGGGCCTTTGTCGGGGACGTGCACTGTGCGGTGTGGGTCTGTTAGAATCGCTCACGGTTCAGAGTACATCTGTCTGTGGCTTCCACAGTTCACCGTATACCTATACGGATGATTAACAACACTCAATGTTCATATCAGAAAAATGCACTGTGAGAAACTCCGTACTTTCTGTGGTGAAGAAAAGGCTAGCTTCTGTACAAGATCTTCTCTTCCGAATACCCAGGGTCTGAATTTTCATAATGGGTCACTCGCAAGTCGACAATGTTTGTAGTTCAACAAGTTGAACAACCATCCACCTTTTGGTCATTTTGTTATCTGTTATATTGCCTCCCCAAGTACAAATGACTGTAAAGGCACCCTTTGTTTCAGGGACGACGACCTCCCTATCGATTTCTTTTTGTGTTGCAGTTGCAGTTCAACTTTGAGTCAGAATGAATTACCAACACAGATGAACTTTCAAGTGACTTTTGATGCTGAACGTCTTCTTACCATCACGACAAGGGTTCATTTTGATTCTTGTCAGTATGTCATGCTCAAAATGTGCTTCAGGCCACTACTGTAAATGCATTTAAGTTCGCGTGGTTTTTTATTTCGCGGGAGGCAGAAAATGGAGTGTTCACGGTGGTTTTAAGTTCGCGATTGATACGATAGTAGTGCTACAGTCATAGATAGGCAAAAAGTTTCGCCGTGGTTTTAAGTTCGCGTTGAAGGTTCACCGCGAAAACCGCGAACATAAAACCACCGCGAACATTTCTTCATTTACAGCATATCCTATATCACGATTGTCGTGCAATAAGAATAAAATTTTTTTTTCCCCTTTTTAATGTGGGTTCGGCGTATAGTCTTGGACAACCATCTTCAAGTAAAGATAGCACCCACTGCCCCTACAGTCTCACAAATTTAAGGCTATGGGGCTACCTATAGGCTTGACCTAACCTTTGACCTTACCATGACGGAAGTTGATGCGCACAACTTCTTATCTGAACCTTTCCTGTCCTTGACACCTCTATTGTTCCGGTCGTGCTGACGTCATGTGCACACCTGTTCGCACCTGCGTCACGGCTGTACACCTGAGTTGTCGTCAGGACTGGAGGTAAACTAGTGACCCTGCTGTGTGTGGCTTCGTTGTTGTCGTTAGAGGTAGACATCAGTTGAAAAATATGAAAAGTATAGAATGCTTCAAATATATAGATTAGATAATTGGCACTGAATTTTGTATATCAAGTTCGTTACTTGCACAGGGCTCTTAAACACATGTTAAACCTTTGAACGCCAAATCCTTGCAAGTCTAGGACATCATCCCCATCCAGTAGGCTAGGATCAGATCAGAAAGTTTCTTTAAAAAATGCATTTCTCATGTTGAATCGGTGGTTCAGTGACGTCACAAGTGCAAAGACCTAAAAACACGTGTCTCTGAGTAGTCTGTGCAGAGCGACTGGTCCTCCTTTGAGACAAGAAAAGTTTATCGGGATCTTTAGTTAGACCAAGGAGATTAAAATAAGAAGGAGAGAGCTCGCCTATTAACACCCGCCCTGGCCTTTTATTTCAACCTCCTTGGTTGGACAGTTGACCCGCTCCCCCTTGAAGAAAGATGCACACAACAGTCCCCCACTTCTCGTCTTCCCTCACCTGCCCAAAATATGCCTGAAACTTTGTCAAATAAACGCCTGTCATCCGCCATGTTTACTCCGCAAACATCGCCCCAACAAGCTGTCAGGTGTGAGACATGTTAGCAAACTCTGTCAGACGGGACTGGGTGACAGTAACGGTTTTAGTCACTGTCAGAGCTGCTCTCTGCGTAAAACACCTGTGTAGGGTACAGCTGTCGAATATCATGTCTTCCAGACACCTGTATAAATAAGCACGATAAACCACAAGAGGTACTAAAGATAAAGTTGACGATAGTTTATATAAAGTGATTGGTCTCTTTCTGCAGCTGAGGCACCAACCAAAACGATGGCGTCAGAATAGCCTAGATTTGGTATTGACAGATAGTCATAGATATAAAATGAAATCTATACTATGATACTATGAGGTTTGATTAAGCAGTCGAACGTTGCACTAAACTTTCATAGATAGGATTTTCCATTAGAAACTATACAGTTGTTTAAAGTGGGCAGTTCGTTGATTTAGATTGTTGTGTAAACATTTTCATATAGTCACTAAAAATAGCTCGCCCTCCCAATATTTACACGTCTGACAGACGGTAGTTAAAGCCGTGACTTCCACATCCACCCGCCGTACTTATACAAACATTCTAAATTGTATGAAGCTAGTGTAATCAAACTGTGACGCTTGACGTTTTAATTCTGCCATCCACGTCCTGTTATCAAAATGTTTAAAGAAGCGCTGTCCGCGATTATCAAAACATCCAGCGATGTTTCTGTCGGCCAGCTGATATTATTTATACTGATAGCAATTAGCACTGCCCCTGTTAAATGTCGAGCCCGAAGGTTGGCATCGTTAAACCAGCTGTACACAAACTACAGGGCCAGATGGGACCCACACGGGTCGTCTGTAGCTTCACGGGGGTCCAATCCTTGCATGAGCCATGACGTTGTTGCTGTAGATAGAGTATACATGTACCAACGCAAAACACTCGAACGACAGTTGAATGATGGGGGCAACGTAATTCAATTTTTTTCTCGCAGCAAGACAACTCACAGTGAATGTGAGTTCATGACAGCGTTTCCAGACACAGGGAATGTCGGTGGGGGTATCGGGTTTTCCCGACAATAAGTATATTCAACGATCAACATTTAATAAGCAATATTGAAATTAAATTTTTGGAATACATAATGAAGCTTCTGACTATTCTTTTGTCTACGAGTCTGCGTTCCTGAGAATTGGTTAACTGGCTTTTTTTCAAATTCAGCCAAGTGGAATCAGAACTTTAGTACATAACGTTAGCAACAGGTTGGATGCATATCTAACGTTACTTGTAGGTAGAGAAAAAGTACAGATTTTTATAGCACCCGAACAAAAGCGGACTGCGCCCCTTTTTTCCAGAAGTCAGTGGACACGTCCATTCTTATTGTCTACTCTCCAATCAGACGTTGGTGGAGAAGATTGTGAGCTTTTTATCATATACCCCGTACGTTTTCTGTCGGCACTCCCCACCAACCTCTGCTTGGAGAGTACTCATTAACCAGACATGCCAGGGCAGAGAATGGCTGAACGCCACGTACTGTGGTAATTGGTGGTGTTAGGTCGGGTAAGCTGTGAATAAACCCCGCACAAGGACAGCAACACCCCGACAACAGTTCCACACTGGGTTTGAGATCAGTCGTTCCCAAGATAGCGTGGGAAAGCTGCTTCTCTATTAATAGTTACACCATATCTCACAGTCTAAGTGATTACATGAGCATGTGTACTATGTATCATATGATATATTGTCTTCATATCATGTTTAATAGAAAGATTTGTAGAACCTTAACAGACGTGACAAGACAGAAATGAGCCGACTGAGAAACATGCCTGTCTGGCAGAATTCCAGCGCGCCTCAGATAAGCCATAATCCGTCCAATAAACCTGGACATTCCTGGACAAATCCCGCGACATTCCGCAAGCACCTCAAGTCTTCGTGTTGGGGATGTCGCGGCAATCGTCTTGTAGAGGCGTCAAGTAAATATTGTCAGACATGGCTAATCAAGTATGGATATCTGTAGACTTTTCATATGATCCAAAAAGATCAACAAATTAAAGACAATAAAGAATCAATAATATGACATAATTCTTCACGGTATGTCACATTTTCATTGTGCTTTCAATAATCATTACTTGTCTCTTGACCCCTTCCATAGAAAATCGGGCTCGAGAGTAAAATCAAGGTACATGACTCTCGTTCTCAGGACACAAGCACACAAACGTCTACATAGTACATGTAGTTACGATATGACATTAGTTCATAACAAAAAGCTATAAATCAGCTCATAAGTGGCTCTATAATCAAAGAACGCTTTCTCATTGCGTGTTTTGAGATAAGATTTTAATCCCACTATTACCGTAGCCATGCCGCACAAGTCCCGGCACGGTACAGAATGTGTGGGTAATCCTGGGCTAGTCTGTGATTGAAACTTAGCCCGCTTGTGGGACGTGTGTTCTCTCGGTGGGGATCTGACATGTGTAGTGCTCGTACTACTACAGACGATCTTACACACTTCTACTCATGGATATTACGCTATCAAATCATAATGTTGATATTTGTGTTTGTATTTCATATTTGTTATACGTACATGTACCTGTAGTTAGCCTCCAGGCAAGAGTTTAAAATAAACCTGTCTTTTTAATTTTTCAATGTTCTTAATGTTAATATTGCCACAATGCAGTACATGTGGAGCAGACAAGATATTCCTGATGCACAACATATTCCCTAAGATACAACATCATGACGACAGGACTATAACTTAGATAGCACCACGTATACACTTATTTACAATGTTAAGACGCGTCACTTTCCTTAGACTGAGTTATCTTTGATATGTCAGTAAAATTGTCTTTATGTTTTACCATTATAATTCTCGTAGTTTGTGTCTAATGGACCGAGTGCGACTGTCCTTGTATTTCTTTTGCGTGGCTTTTGAGACTACATCTGAAGGCACGGCTGATATTCAAAAGTATTTTGGCTGACATTCAAACGCCCAACTGGGAAGCTGTGTATTACATCAGGTGAAAGATGAAGAGATATTCCTAGTATGTCTGCAGAAGTGAGAGATCGTCGTCTCGCCTTTATTTATCCACAGGTCAACCCGTGGCAAACCCAAGTCTTAACGTACTCCATTCTTCCCTTCCAACAGCTCACCAGACGGATTATTACATTAGATCACTTTCGACTCGACACAGAGAACATGCTTGTTCGACTATCTTACTAAATATCTTACAATGTCTGCACGCCAATACCAAGGTGGTCTGTGCCAAGTTTGTTCAATATTTGGAGATTATGAAAAACGGTGTAACTTACAGTCAAAGTGTTGCATGCAATTGTTGGCAAGTACAAGGCTAATGTGTACAGTCTTCCTTATAACAACATTGTCGCGTGCGAGTATGGCACCTTCGGATCACGTCTTATCAGTTTCCCAAGTCTTGAGGCCAAGACGGTCTTTACTGCCAAATGTCTAGGTTGTCAGCGCCGCGTTCAGGCGTGCAAAAAGGATATGTGTCTGAGGGAGGCGGTATATATATATTGATTGGTAGATGATTACCAATGTATCCATCGCTGATGTATTGATGATTTCTAAAAATCTAACCACCCGTGCCTGGAGGTTGCACCAGATGTTTGACAGTTAAAGGATTATCACGTGCAGAGCGTTGGTCTTGCTATAGATACTTTGATCGATTATTCTTTTTAACTGTATTGATTGCTAATGTATTGATTACTAATGTATTGATTATTGCTGTTCCAGCTATCGGCCTGTACCCGGTGTGCCCCCGAGGCTGCACCAGTTGCTCGACCATTAACGGCTGTTAAACAAGCCGATCCCGGGTCTTGCTATAGATACTTCATTATCGATGTATTGATTGCTAATGTATTGATTACTAATGTATTGATTATCACTGTTCCAGCTATCGGCCTGTACCCGGTGTGCCCCCGAGGCTGCACCAGTTGCTCGACCATTAACGGCTGCATCACGTGTCGCCCGCGGTACTTCCTGTTCCTGTACCGCTCGGGCATGCGCCAGACGGGCCTGTGTCTCCACACATGTCCCCACGGGTACTACGGCGTCCGCAGTCCCGACTTCAACAAGTGCTCAAGTAAGGACTACCAGTATTAGTACTTTCCTGAAACTTGTACGTGTAATATATTTTCTATCGTTACCCATCAAGCGCCACCTAGCACCTGCAAAGTGCAGTGCATGTAAGCGAGAGCAGGGGTACAGTAGAAGTTTCCGCATACTATCACATGTTATGTGTGTGTCTTCCCGAGGGGAACGCATTGCCATTTCGTGCACGTATATGGGAAACCTTAAATCCCTGCACGTGAAAATGTTTAGTTAACTTCCCGATAAGTGTAGCGATGCGGTCTGATACCTTTTGACAAGATGCACATTTAATTTAGATTCAACTTCCATGATTATAATATACACGGGAAATGCTGTAGACCGTCTGCCAAGACGAAAGCCGAAGAATGATGTACTTTCCAGGATGTAACATGATCATTACGAGCGGTTCTATGGCAGCCGTCTGTACACAACATCAAGTGTTAGTTTTTGTTTTTTTTACAGGATGTAAAGTGGAGAACTGTGAGCAGTGCTACAGTAGAAGTTTCTGTACCCGCTGTAAGGCGCCGTTCCTCCTGTACAAAGGACAGTGCGTGTCCTCGTGTCCAGCCGACCAACCGTACCTGGCTAACCTGACAAGGGAGTGTCAATATGCTGGTGAGATAGGGGATTGTTTTAGTGGTCCAAGCATCTATTGTTGTAAACTTCGTTTGAGCATTGTGCTGTAGAGCGGCCTATTCTGACAATATCCTAGTCGGACTGGCGGAACAAGCATTGGAAATTAAAAATCATATTGTTTATCATTAGACAAAGAGGTGTTCATCAATTAACTGACTTGAGAGTAGTTGTAAAGCATAAACTAAACTACAGACGCTAGTTTGTCCGTCTACTGTACACTTGTGTGTTTCACTATGGCGTTTGTAAATCCTGGCCTCTTTCTGCGCTGCTGAAATTACAAGCCTTGCTTTACTCTATGCTGCCTTGGATTCTAAATGCTGGTCCTGTGTACTTCTGTGCTCCAAATGAGTGACACGTCATCTTGGCTTGTTCTAACTAAAGCACATGTATTGGTATGTATGACATAATCTAGAACAATGCTAGATTAACCTAAGGGGTCTTGTCTGTGTGCTTCTCGCTCGCTCGCTCCAACCACGTGACTTTCTGTCCCTCACCAGACGCCGCTGACGTTGTTGTGCGCATGCCCACAGTTGACTGCCAGGTAGGTCCCTGGAGCCCATGGAGCCCGTGCATGCGCAATGGTGCGACGTGTGGGTACAAGTGGGGCGACCAGTCCCGGTCCCGTCAGGTGTGGCAGAAGCCGTCACCGCTGGGACGGCCGTGTCCCGAGTTGGTCAGCAAGACCAGATGTCTGGTGCAGCCCAGATTTTGTCCAGGTTTGTACTTAACCCTGTTTTCCTTTTTCCTCTTTTCATTGTTAAAATTGCTATTTGTTTGCAAAAATTAACGGAAGACAGCACAGTAGGACACACGAAGAGCAGTCAACAACCACAACTTATTATCGTCATTATTCATCCTACAAATGTGAAATAGTCTCCCCTTACTACAAACTAAAAAGCATAAAGCTGAATTAAACGAAAATGTGTAAATCATATGAAACTTAGCAGTACTTATCTAAAACAGAAAAAAATGTAGTGATAAAATGTGCTTTGTGCTAAAGAAAACAGCACATTGGCTGTATTGTTGAGCGGGGCACCATTGTGTATTATATGCATGTGTCATTGTATATTACAATAAAAAGATGTGCTATTTCATTTCATTTTTTCTGCAGTTGTAGGACCAGACGGGTTGGTTGTCGACAACCACTCCGAACTAGCCGCACAGATTAAAAGGGAAAGGCGGCGGCGGAAGAGAGAACGGCGGAGAAAAAAGCGGAGAAAAGCCAGAAAGAGGGATAGAAAGGAAAACAGAAGTAGACTTGGACAGATAGTCGTGCACGACCCTCCGGTGGAGTCGCTGACGTCGTAGTAAACGTAGGCACCAAGTGTCGAATAGAAGCAAAGTTTAGCCATAGCTAATACGAGTCCTATTTCTCTACAAATGCACACGTTTTGGCTCTGTTTTCTTTAGAACACTTAATGAGAATCCCCGTTTGAGTCTTTTCCTATACCTTTAAACATTCAAAGTCTATGAGATGCAGGTAAGACTGGCTTCATGTTTGTCTGTATGGGTAAGGACGATCTGAGGTTTAAGCATTGGATCCGATATGTTAGTGACGATGTTTAAAAGGATTTTAAAAGATGTCGGCAAACGCCTGTTGAAGATTTTCATGGATATAGTTTGGATGTGAATATTTGTCGTTATTGTAACTTCCAAAGTGTAGTGCACAGCTCATATGATTACTTAAAATTCTTTAACTGATATCTTATCGAATTTGATGACTTTATAAACGATCTCCATGCTGTTCACGGCAGACTTAGCTTAAAGTAAGAGGACGTTTAGGATGTGTTGGTCATACTTCTTATCTGAAACTGGGCATAAAAGGCGCAAAAGAAACAAAATTATAGATGTCACTGCATACGAGAAACGTGTGTTGTCAACATTGTTTGTTTTTCACGTTGCTATGGTTTTGGTAAAGATTTCACAATTGCTGATCGGTTTAAAGAAAAAAAAAATAGATAAGTATGCTGCGATCACGAGGAGGGAAGTATTCAAATCTAGCTAGAGTAACACATCAATGGTCAAAACTAACAATTGTATTAGATTGTGTACATCCACAGTAGATTTGGTTGTAAAAAGAATTACACAGAAAAAATGAAAAAGGTGGAAAGTTTTACTTCGACTGAGAGGGATAATGGAAAATCTGTAAAGATATTAAAAGAAATGAAGGAAATAAACTTGTGTAATTATGTAAAATCATCATTGCAATGTAGTATGGCTTATAAGCTGAAACGTTATCAATGTATTTGATTTTATATCTATGATATCAAGAAACACGTTTTTACGCTGAAAATAGACGCGTGATAACTTTTATGATGTGCCGTCAACAACTATGAATATGTGTATTTTTATGATTATCGTCGTAAATGTGTATCATCTATACACTTTGAACCCGATACCTTATCGTACATGTAGTTTCCTATTTGTAACTGCAAACTGTCGAATGGAACCACTCGAGCAAAAAAAAAACGACTAGTATAACGGAAAATCTGAATACAAGTCACTATTCCATGGTGCTCTATAACAAAAGATATCGGTCTAGCTAACTGTCAGCAATGTGCAGTCGCTAAGATAAGTCATTTTCTCTTTACTCTCTCTGATTGGTTGCCTCGCGGATCCATTGTCCAATCAGGTCTGTCTCCTGTTGTCGAACACGGATCACGGACAGTGGATCCGCGGGATTTGGGACCCTGCAAATACGGGTATTATGTAGTGTTCTCTAAAGACACGTTGAAACAACATGGATAAAATTGAGCATTACATTGTTGAGCAACGGTATGCTAATGAAAGTCGCACCGCACTAAGTACAGTACCATCATTCAAAGTGTTTGCTCGAGTGTATAGACGTAGGTAGATCAGGACTAAGGACAGTACCATCGCTCAAAGTACTTGCTATAGAATAGGTGACGAAGGTAGATAAGCACTCAGGACAATAGCATCGCTCTAGATATTTGCTATAGTATATGTGGAGGTAGATCAGCACTAAGGACAGCACCATCGCTCTGAATATGTGGTATGGTGTAGATGAAGTAAAATCAGCACTACGGACAGTACCGTCGCTCAATATATTTGCTATAGTACAGGTAAAGGTAGATTAGCACTAAGGACAGTACCATCGCTGTAAATATTTGGTGAAGTATAGATAAAGGTAGATTAGCACTAACGACAGTACCAGTGCTCAAAATATTTGCTGTAGTAAAGTTAGACTGCTATTTTTCGTCATGCCGACGGAACATTATGACACCTGAGGAATTATAATGGACTGGTTTACCTGAGATCCATCATGTGAGCTCCGCCCTCGATCACCATGGCAACGATGGAAGACGACACGTTCTGCAGTACCCCACCTCTGCGCCAGGGGTCGAGATCGCCGCTTGAGAAGATGATGTTACTGGACGGACTGAGGTCTGCAAAATCATTGCGTACTGACGAGACATTCCGATTTCACGAAAACATGTGTGCTCCTTTGTGTTTGTAGGTAACGTAACCAAAGTTTAAACACTTGAAACAACAGAAGAAAACTTCAACGAATTTTCGGCAGGACCACATGCCTTACTCCAGATCAACCATAAATCCAACCGTAAATCAACAACGTAGGAAAGAGTACGATCGCACGGCGGTTAAGCTTTAGCAGTAAACAGAAAGGATTGAATATGTTGAAATGTTCTTACCCTTTCCCCAGAACTGCGTGGCTAGCCAGCCTGGCCTGGGAGTGACCCCCCACCGCTCCCAGCAGTGTGCCGCCCTGGTCTCTTCCGTGAAGGGGTCAGGCGGGAACATGTCCGTGACGTTATTCGTGCTCTCCAACAGACTGATCTCTGTACACGTCTGGGGGCGGAGTAACAAATCAAAGAAAGTAGAACAGCAGAGAAAAGTCCACTAAGGCGTCCAAGTTGACTTTCAATCAATCCAAAATTCATCTAATGATAACGATTGCATTGATGCATACTCAAAGGTCTGTGGGATAATTTTCCCCAAACAGCAAAACAATAATACATAGCCTGGCAAATAAAGTGTCAAGATGCATGTTTGAATACCTGGTAGTCCCAGGCTTTTGCACCCGGCATCAGCGAACAGCCTGTCGGGTCTGCACACGGCACGAAATCCTGATGGAGGTCAAAGCAGGTCAGGTTCGACGTAAAGTTGTACAGCATGCCTGGAAAACAGGGAGGAACCTTTTGAAACGAATGCTATTCATATTGGGATGGAAGACGCATACAAAACTGAAGTCTTAATGTCAAATGACTGGAATTGCAGTCGGTGTTTTCTAGCGCATCAGTTCATCAAATCATTTACACTTTTTTTGGTGAAAATTCAAGGAATTACGTTTGTGTTGTGCAGATCTTACCGACAGCCTGTAAAATTCCCTCTATTCCGTCCGTGGCCTTCAACAGTAGATCACATGATGCCTACAAATAAACAGAACACGACGGTAAAGTAGGCATGAAAATTTGTCCTCTGAATCCCTCATAGACGACTCTCAAACCCGGGTCACTGCGTTGTGAACTTTATTTTTAAAATGTTTTCTGTATGATCGATGTTTTTTGGTCATTTTGAACGCGAATTTTATCGAACACGAGGTTAAAAATTCAGTCGAAGCAAACAAATAGGGAAAAAATCGACTGGCAATCGTGAATGACGGACATTCACAAGGAAATCATCTAAAATCATGGGAATCATTTTCACTTCTTAATATAGATTTTTAGGAAATGATATGAGCTTACGTTGACTGGGTATGCTGGAAGGGACGGTCCGTTAGATATAGAATAGGGGAGGTCTTCCATGGCGAGCACGGTAAAGGCTTCCTGCACCCAACGGTACATGTTCACCAGGTCAGCACGGTCTTGTAGGGGAGAACACAGCTTCATTCTGCTCGAGACCTCAAGTAGGCCTAGGGAGGGGGGAGAGGAGGATTAAATTATAAAAGGAAAATGGGAGAAATTAATTTTTATTGAAATTATACCATCGCGCAAAGCTGGGGCACTGTTGCGAAGAGTGAGTGACGGATAACGAGGGAGTAAATAAGCTGTGTTGACATCCACTGGACTGCGGCAAGTTGGCGGCCTTGCTGCGACCTAAACTGGATTTGTGTTATCCTTGAGTCTATAATGGGAATATCATGCAAAATGTAAAAGTATGACTATAAAGACACCAAAACACACAAATGTAAGAAGATAAGTTTTTTTATCGATGAATTCTTTGAGAGCTCTGTCAAATCGCTCGGTCACAGCGAGGTCGCCAACAGGTCGTTGGTCCTGTGAAATACCCGCTTAAGTCGTTCTGTGCGCCTCACCTTGTTTTCCCTGACCAGACAACCGCTCCATCTCCGTGAAACCTTCTCGAACCCGATCGGGACACCTAGGGTTGTACCTGCGGAAATCCTGATCAAAAAACATTACCTTCCAATGAATTTAATGGGAATCCTAGATGTGTTTAAAATCAAGTTGTCGTGGCTGTCTAGTTTTTTCCAGCCTCCTAAATGTTGTGACTGGATAACTATTGTAAACTGAGAACTGATTTATCTAATATATATCATACTACTTGTATACGAGGGTTTACTTCCAGGATATAACTGATCAAAAATCAATTACTAATTCGACCAGTTTGAGGGTCCCTAAGATTGTACGACGAACCTCGGTCACGTCCTGGAAGAGCTCGTTCCCCGGTGTGAGACCAGCGGACATGTACACATTAGCGCTGGAGGCGAGAGCACCAGCCACCAGGTTAGGGTACTTCAGCCTCAGGAAGGTGCTCAGGACACCGCCATAACTATATACGACCGTAGATACTAGATCAACAGTGACCAGATTTAACAACAGAAATACTGTCTACCATCTATGTGAGTGAGTGAGTGATTGAGTGAGTGAGTGAGTGAGTGAGTGAGTGAGTGAGTGAGTGAGTGAGTGAGTGAGCGAGTGAGTGAGTGATGCACTTCCGTAGGACTCCATTTATGTAGAACGGGGAGGACAGACACAAACTAAGACTAAATTCGTTAAGAAAATTGAACAGAAAGTGTCAAACATCCGGGACCTTACCTGCCACCGAAAGCGATGACGGGGCACACATCCGGGTCCTGACAGTAGACAGCTGTGAGGTTGGTAATGAGAATTGCATAGTCCGCCAGCGCCTGCTCTACTGTCAGCAGACCCATGTTCTCTCTGGCAAAGGTATTTTCTCCAAAGGGAAGAGATTCTCCATAGTATCGCTTTACGGAAAACAGTATTTTGAGTCTTGATCGCATTTAACCTCCTTTGATCATACAAATGAACGTGGCAAATCAACGTGGAATCTACGGTGTTACCGGACTTTATCTGTATAACGAAGGCTTTCTAACATCTAAATGTGTGCTAGGTTCATACATCACACTGAGGTTTATAAACTATTCACATACTGTATGATACAGCGTACTACGGTTCCAGCTGGGCAAAGTTCGCATTTTTGCACCTGCCGGATTATTGCACCAAATTCGCTGACAAATGTGATGTGCAGTTAAGCGGATTCTACTGTATATTTTTTTCAGGGTGGCGGAATTAAATTAGTAAATGTTATATTAATTGTAGATGTCCCTTATAGGCATAGAACAAGCGAAGGTGACATGCTTTATTACTTACATGTTCTGCAAAGACGATCAAAGCTTCAAACTTTACCGCCAGATCCTTAATGAACCCGATCTCGTTCCATATGGTCGTGATGGGTCCCTCGTTCCCGGTGTAGAAAAAGATGGGGCCTCCCTTTCTCCAGAATGTATCTGTATGTTGTAGCGTTATTCTTTGCATCTTGTGACTGTAATATTGAACCATATTATCAAAGCCCCATGAACAGAATGCGTCTGTACGTTGTAGAGCAATTGTTTGCATATTGTGACTGTAATATTGAACCCTGAAGCCCTATGTAAAGAATGCGTCTGTAAGTTGTAGAGCAATTGTTTTCATATTGTGACTGTAATATTGAACCATATTATCAAAGCCCTATGAACAGAATGTGTCTGTACGTTGTAGTGGTATTGTTTGCATATTGTGACTGTAATATTGAACCTTATTATCAAAGCCCCATGAACAGAATGCGTCTGTACTTTGTAGAGCAATTGTTTGCATATTGTGACTGTAATTTTGAACCTTATTGTCAAAGCCCTATGAACAGAATACGTATGTCCGTTGTAGAGCAATTGTTTGCATATTGTGACTGTAATATTGAACCTTATCATCAAAGCCCTATGAACAGAATACGTATGTCCGTTGTAGAGCAATTGTTTGCATATTGTGACTGTAATATTGAACCTTATCATCAAAGCCCTATGAACAGAATATGTCTGTACGTTGTAGTGGTTTTGTTTACATATTGTGCCTGTAATAGTGAACCTTGAAGCCCTATGTCACATTCATATTCAAGGTCTTTGAGTCAATATAGAAGCAAGGTATTCATTAAACTGAGCAATTAACATGGAGCTAGTGTAAATTGGTGTACTCTGATATGTTCCGTTACGGCAATAATTCTGGGATGATTCGTTCATCAATTAAATAAGCCTACCAGAAACGAGCACTCTTTCCTTGAATGTGTTTGCCCCGTGGCTGGCGAGGTTGAAGTGGTCCAGATACTGGTGAAAGTAGCGCGTCTCATACGGAGGATCCCGTGCGGCGGAAACACTGGTAACCGTCACCAACAGGAGAGTGAGAGAAACAACCGAACACCTCACAGTCAGCGCGTCTACAGCCACCATTTTGTGATTGAAATTGTACTCAAGAGGTCATTCAACTGGGGATATTCTATGCATGTTACTTTTCTGTACTTTCCGTGTGTTTCTTGAAAAACGATCAAAGAAAAAAAAATACATGAACTTTTCAGTGGCGAATTCCAAGCACAAGGTGTGAAGTTGTAATTTTCGTCTTCGGGCAATATTGCCAAGCTTTCCTAAAAGAATGACCTTTGTATTTTGTAGTGAATGATCAACCTGACATGTGACCTTTGACTTACAACTTGATAACCTTTACGTATAACGTAATATGGCCAATTAACGTCCGATTTATTTAAAACGTTATTTATCTTGGCGCATGGACAGAGCCAAATGTTGAACCGATGGTCAGAAATATCAGCTCTTCTAAGAAGAAAAGTGTAGGGTCTGTAAGTTTTTCTCCGCCTTTTTAACGCCGTGCAGGTATGTATTTATACTGGGGTATATGATGTAGAATTGTGCCAGGCTAACCCATTATCGTCCACTTCAGTCTTTTCCCTTCTAGCGCTATGCTTGAAGAACATAGACCAGACGCGATGAAAGAAAACAATGTTTGTGTTTTAATGTGCCTATCCATATACTATAGGGGTGGGTTGGGGGAAACTTTGGTCAGCTATAACCCTGTAACCATGCATGAACAAGATAACATTGCGGTCAAGTAAAAGTAAAGTTTGACACTTCTTGGTCAGACATTGATTTTTTTAAGGGGCCTATACATATACTTTAGGGGTGGGTAGGGGGCAACTTTGGTCAGCTATAACTCTGTAACAATGAACAAGATGATATTGGAGAGAAATACAGTAAAGTCCGCTTAACTGCACCATCAATTTGTCAGCGTTTTGGGTGCAATTATCCGGCTGGTGCAATTATGCGAAATGCCCAGCTGGACCGCACTACCATGGGCGAGGGGATGTATTGTTAGTCAGAAACACTAGCACAAAGAAAACAGACGAAATTATTCAGTTATTAACTTTATTTATTGACCCTTTGCTGAAAATAAAGAAATGACTAGAGTCCATTCCAAGTCACCAAGAGGATTTTTGAATGATATTTGTGATAATTTTGAATTATTTCTAATAAAATAATATCTGAGTAACAATAGTTCTAATTTTTTCTAAAAGATTGAGTAGGAAAATTTGAATTTATTCAAATTCAATTAGATAGTTTAGAAACATTTACAAAGTTACTGCCCAAAAATCCCTTTATTTAGAATAATTTCTAAACATCTATATGATTCTTTCACTTTTACAAATATTTACAAAAAAATGGCAGAAAATGGTAGATAATGGTAGAATGGTGATTGCCCCCATAATGTAGGTGCTAATCCGCCCCCTCTGTCTGCTTTTGTATATCTTTAGATTTTACTGTGCAGGACACTGTTTGGTCCTTTGTGGAGAGCATTCTTCCCTATACTTGGCAATGATGTGTGAATTGCTTTCTTCCCAGCCCTCCGACCTATTTATAAAGATGTTACAAATAATGGTAGAAAATGGTAAGAAATTATAAATAATTGTAAATGATAGTAGAATGCTGTTACCATTGTTTAGAAACTATTATAAATATTCTGTTCCACATGATGAATATTTCTAAAAGTTTTAGAAAACCGGAGGAATATTTATAAAGTTGAAATCACATTCCAAATATTTCTTAAGTATCAAATCTCTCACACAAATAATTACAATAGATTGAAAACATTTGTAAATTATGACAATAACAACCCTCTTGGTGACTTGGAATGGACTCTACGAACCTGTTTTAAAAGATTTTGTATTCTCTCATTTTTCCATGCGATCTACCGCATTACAACACACGTAATGTTACAGGGGAGGCATTCTGAAACATCGTCATGCCACTCATGGGATAACAGGTTCTGTGTTACATTACGTAGAGTGATGTTGTCGATTTACGTAAATCATGTACCGCCATGAAACTAGGAATTGAAACTAAAACTTGGTTACTAATTACGGGTGACCCACCAGGGTAAGGACCTCCCATACGATTCCTGTTAACGTATCTGTCAATGGAGACAGCCGTCTTTTGTTACTCAAAACAGTTTTAAACATATTGGCGGTATTGCGCCTTTACACCGGCAGGTATCGGCTCATTTGTACCGCGTTTGCCGATTTTAGCGCACCTTTTCAGTTAACTTGTCGAAGATTTTTGAAAAAAATTGGTGCAGTTATCCGGCATTGGTGACCATGCGCGGTGCAGATATGCGGAGTCACTAACAATGCAATGAATGGGAACCGGTTTTGGATATTGGGATTCGGTGCAATTAAATGGAAGGTGCGTTTATCCGAGGTGCAATTAAGTGGCTTCGTCTGTAGTACGCGGTGTCAAATTACATATGAAATACGACATGCATGACGCTTCCGTACAACTTGTTGTTACTGGTTCAGGAGTTTATTCTGTTATGTCGCTGGACGTAAACCTTTTTCATAGTTTTGTATAAAAGAGAGAGATGGCTAAGGATCATACTTATGACGTTCTTTGATGCTCATGAGAAAGGGTTTTGGCACAATACACCGCGACATGTGGACATCACCCAACCTGGACGTAAATTGCTCCTGCACGTAAATAGATGATGTTACGTTAAGTGATCTCTCGATAGCTATGGACGCTTGTAATAGGAAACAGATAGCTGCATGTTCAACGCAGAATGATACACTGCAGCTGCATTCTAAAGACGTCCGCGAGGGGGCAGTGTTGAGCAACAAACAATTCAAATTCAGGTTTGAATCGATTTACTACAACTTAAGCAAGGTTCCACTTTATGTATTTTTTAACTGCTTCTATGCTC
Organism: Branchiostoma lanceolatum; assembly: GCF_035083965.1. Classification (NCBI taxonomy): domain Eukaryota; kingdom Metazoa; phylum Chordata; class Leptocardii; order Amphioxiformes; family Branchiostomatidae; genus Branchiostoma; species Branchiostoma lanceolatum. The sequence goes on along the minus strand of NC_089723.1, from coordinate 20,242,949 downwards.
TTCACACCGAAAGCACAATGCAGACTTTTAGATGATTTAATCAGATCAAGAAGGAGTCATAGTTTAGCAGTTACAAAATTGAGATGACTTTCAAATGGTGTGAGGCTATATTGATTCTACTAAGCCGATAAAATGCCTTGGATTGTCGGCGTGACGTATCTCTTCTAACCGTGGTGCAACCGGAAATTTGACTTTGGCATCGTGACGTCAGTTTGACGTCAAAGCGAGCTCGTTTGCTACCCAGTTACGTCAGAAGCGTGGGTTTCAAGAGTTCGATAAAAGAACCCGTATAAATCTCCTAAACCTCAGTTCTTACCTTACGCCCGAGGTCTTTGTTTGTAACTAAATACTGTAATCATGAGTCAGAAATACTGCACAACCTTTCAGGCCTTTGGTAGCACCTTTCTAAGGTCCGTTTTTTCTCTCTACGTACTTTTGTATGGCTTCAAAAGAATGTCTCGACATTCGTACGATTATCTTCTTGAATATATTCTAACTCGTGTTTTTACGAATCTATGGTGACAACATTTACATCTTTCATGGTCCATAAAATTGTGAGACAAAACCAGATTTATAACTTATGGTATATGATAGAATTTGCCCCAGCCCACCGTGAGAAAGATGCTTTCTGGTTGAAGTTTATTCGATGACACACGTCACACAAGTCCCCGTGATTACGAACAACGTGCTTCTAGAGTTGATAGACTTTTTCAGCCAGATCCATCGTATATCCTATCCCTAAGTCGTGATTCACGAACACAGAAGAAAGCCCGGACCACACCTGGATATACGTACAATAACCGGATAATGGATAACCCTGTCGGTGGGAAGGGATGTGCTGACGTCAGAACATGACGTCAGAGCAGGTGGTCGGACACGGGACGTTAGGGGACCATCTGGTCGGGCTCTTCAAGATTGAAGATGAAGCGACACGGTTTAACTGCCAAAGTACATGGGACAGCTTCCTTATGAACAATGCTTACTGTCTAAAACTATCATTCATAAGGCCCCAATTCCACTAGACGGCGATCGCGCTGCGCTCTCACTGTGACCTGAACCGAATATGTCTAATCCTTGATTTCATAATTGGATTATCATGGAAATTGTAAAAGTATGGCTGAAAAGACAACAAAACAAACCAAGCGTAAAAAGATTCGTATTTTAATCTATGAAATTCTTTATCTGAAGTCGCAGAGAGCGCGCGGCGAGAGCGTAGTGGAGTGGAGGTCTAAGGGATGTGTTCTGCGGGGAAAATGAGAGAGCCAGGCGGCAGGTTATAGATACTTCCCTCGCCCATACTTCAATTCTGAAATTTACATGTGTTGTTTAGAATGGTCAGCCACCAAACTTTCTCAACTCTATTTTTCATTGTTTTCATATCTTGTTTGCTAGTTTGTCGTCTGCTTTTCCTACAATATTAGCATGTTCCGTTGGTACTCTATGCGAAATCAAAGGCTACAAAAGGTATGTTGATTTATGAACTCATGCAGGCTCTTTACCGTTTATTAACAGAGACGTTTTTCTGGTAGTCATTGAATGGTAGATGTCTTTATTCTATCGACGAAGACTGCGTTGTGAATATTCTGCTACATACGGATGACTGAGGATTGATGCGAAGGTTGAATGAGTGCGTGCAAATATTCTGCTAGGTTCCGTTGGAGGGCAGGTCGGGAGGTGGTGTAATGCGGGCGCCTGTGTGCCGGAGATAAGGCGACTTTCTGAGTGAGCGCGTTACGTGGCTGTTTAGTATGGAAAATGCAAGGAGAACGCTTCAAGGACAAAAAGAAGTAATCTTTACTTACCCTTTCGGCATGGCATCTTACTGTGCATTTTTTTCTCGCGGACAAAAAGCTGAAGACCATGACTTGAAAGTTTGCTCCCAAGTCTTAAAGGTGCAAAAAGGTGATCGTATGGAGGCTGCGTCTCCAGATTTTGCAAAGAGCAGAAAGACTACGTTAGCTTTTCTACCATTCTCTTTCAAAGCGGGGTGGGTAAGTGTCGTACATTATTCAGCACCGCAATCTCTGCCAACCTTTGGCAAAACATCCCCCTAATCCCCTCCATAGATCACAGCCGGTTCAAACGCACCCGATTTACAATCAAAGAACGTGCGGATGGATCTTTGATGAAGCCCTGCTAATCGGTCCAAAAAGCCCGGCGGCGGAACACAGGCCCGTATCGAAGAGTAATTAAAGATCTAACCATGCAGTGGAACAGGGTGAGCAGGTAAAGGACATAATCCCCGCCTCAGATTGCTTTCTGCATAATTTACCAGTGTAAATCCATGCACGGCACGCTGTGAGTATGACGGGCGGCAGTTTGCTAATGTTGCCGCGTCCTGCGATGGTCCTGCAGCCTGGGAATCAGAATGAGATGTACATGAGATCCAAGAGCGCTTGACCTGGTTCTACGTGGATTGAAGAGGATGAGAGCACACAGAATTTGAATGAAGAAAAAAAACATCAGTGGTAGTAAAAAAAAACTGTTTTGTGGTAACAGCGAGATGCTTTGTGCCCAGAATTCAGACAATTTGTGTCCAACATTCAAGCATATGTACTAGGCGATCTTTTATGCACGGTCTGTTGACAATAAGTGACACGGTGAGTTGTTTATAGGCTTAAGTTGGTCGGTTCTTAAGGCTCTAGCGCACGTCAGGTAAGTAGCTACAGCGGACACAAACCAGCACTTAGCAGGACAGCCAGGGGTCAGACTTATGGCCTCCAAATTATGGTCCATTTCCCGAACAACTGCGCCACACTTCTCCAGCTGACCTTCTTTTAAACTACTGGCGCCGCGGCAAATTCAGTCCACTACACTCACGTCTGACTGCAGCAAAATGACATCCTTCCTCTTATGATAAAGCTGCATAAATGCTAATGTAGCAAATATGTGATACTTCAGAGCATTCCATTCTTTTAGCGGGGCAAAATCTAGAATATGATGGCTTGAAGCGCTGATTTCTTTTATTTGCCCATATTCGTTGTCTTTGTTTCAATTTTTGGATTCTTCTCGATTTCATTTTCATCAACTTCAGAATGCATATGGCGTGTGGAACTTTGTGCCCACACCCTCCCCGTGGAAGTGTTATCATTGAACTCTCTCTTTTAAATCTTTTTTTACGTGATTTTTACCACCCATGGCACAACCAAGGTCAAGGTCCTGACGACATCGGACAGGCAGGTTCGATAGCGGAGCCTGCGATAACGTACAGTCGGCATTCTTCACCGTAATGGCATGTCGGAAGGGCGATATTTATACAAATTAGGTATCGATTTTAAGCCTTTGTGTTTGGACATGTACCAGTGACGGGTATGCATGATGAAGAGCGCCCTATCTTTGGGACTGGTCCAATTTCTGGGGGTGGGTGGGTCGAAATACAAAAGGAAAAGAGAGACAGTCCGACAGATTACCCACCAAATGAAATTTGCAATTAAGATACGAAAGTCCAACAAAAGCCACAATATTTCTTTGACTTATGATTAACCTAAAAATCTGGTCAATCATCTGCAAAAGATACTAAAAGAACTTAATATCAGACATTACGGATTCCGGAAAATAACTACAATTATTTCCTCCAATTTCCAAGGCCCTATACCTCATAGATAATTGCATACAAAAGATGTGATACACAAGTACCAAAGGTTATTGAGTGCAAGAACCTATATCGCTTCGGCAACTGGACAGTTCTTCAATATAAAATGTTTTCCCGTTAACATCGATAAACAACCCGCTACATAAAATTCAGGTTTATCACCGTTAAGCTGACGCCCGTTTCATTTCCATTTCTCGTTTATTCATCCATTGAGCAGGAAAAAGGGATTGTCAGGAAAATGAATCATTTAACATTTGTTATTTAATGTAAACTTCCTCATTTTGCTGGTGCTTGCAGATAGTAAACTTGATCTTGAATATGAACTTAATTCTCATTATTTACAACCTTCAAGAAGTCCTTAATTTCTTCTCAGCCTACTTAACTGTAGATACGTTTTCGCTCCTAGGTTACGTCTTTAGAGCTGGGATATTGCCCCAATATTTCACGTGCATTTTGCAGCCGCAATCTCTCGCCTTTGCTGTCTGGATGGTTCCCGTTTAGCCGGCCGCCCAGGGGAGATGCTATCAGGCGCGCCCAGAGCCGCGCACCGCCGCATCGCCCGCACCGATCACGCCCGCAAACGATATTCATACGCTGGGGCTCCCATTTCAATTTAGCCATGATGGCTGCGATCAAACAAATAGTTGGCCTTACAAGTGCCCTGCGTCTCCCCCGTGGATGTTTATGTTTAACTACAGGCTAGGCACAGCCCGGACTGTGATTTCGGACGGGTTGTAACCGCACCGGCACCGCGCAAGGTTCAAACTGACGATGTAGTTTGCGCGGCTGGTAGACGCGAGCGGCATTTAGTAACTGTATCTTTTGTTCATTAATGTTTATGGCCTATGCATTGCTGGATAACGGATGGGTGTTATGCTCGAATGATCATCAAGCATAAATGTCTGCCGGCGTTTTAATTTCCTTTTAGTCAAGCGAGTAAATGTGTGCGGGCTTAGCCGAGATGAGAGATCACTATCGCCGGCACCCACTATTTAGTCAACTGGCGCAGAGAGATTGTCTGGCATCAATCTAAGTTAGGGTAGCCTTTTATCTCACCTTGTTTAAACATAAAGCAAAATGCATATGTGGTGGAATCGTGGCTGTGATTTTTGCCGATGCGGGTCATATGTACTTTGCATTTGTCTGTGACTGTGATTTTTTTCTGTTTTTCCGATAATATTTTCTTTTCTGTTAAAAGACGGCTTGCGTTTAGTGCTCGAATGATTGAAGGCTCTGCTGCTTATTCGCTGGAAACAGTGCGTGTTTTCAATTGTTCAAACTTGGAAGCAAATCAAAAAGAAAGGCTAGGTTGGCCCAACTCCTAGAGGAGTATCATCTTCGGCTGAAGCAGCATTCGTCACATGTAAGGTAAAAACGGGTCAGTGCATATCGACTGAATAACTAATGTCTGCTCCAAAACGTTCCGATTGGATCATTGATGAAACGGGACCGCCAGGTTGATTTTCAACGGTCTCTTCTTTAAAATCTTTACCGGTGATAAAACATCTTTAACGATTCAAACGTCGGGATGTAAACAACGTCTCTGAGGAACACACGTTAATCGAGAACGCTGAAGAGCTATTCATCGTAAATAATTGCCATAGAATCGTGAAGGGGAGTGGCATTCTTCCCCGACTCAGTGGGCTGAAACTAATGCCGCTGCGGAGAGCAGGATTTGAGAGAAGCCTGCTACAACGCGTGATGGACCCCATGCAATTTCCATCTATTTTGTTGTCCAGAAAGGGCATGACGGTTACTGAAAGGTTTCTATGGGAAAGGGGAGGGTCGGTCGATCTATCAAAGCTGATGGGGAGAGCGCAATGAGCTGTATAACGACTTATCGATAAATCGTATGTGTGCGGAATGACAGAGCAGTGATAGAGGTCATCTGTCAGGGAGCCGCCATCTTGGAATTCCTCTGAAGGTCAAATCATGGAGGCCCCATGGGAGGGAACAATGGGATTTTTTTGCTTTGATATATTTGTGTGATATTGTTTTTCAGGTATTAAACTGTGTGGTTTTGATGTTAATTATCAACCCTGGTTCTTAGGGTATGAATACTCTAGATTATTTTGCCATTTTCACTCTTCCATCCCCAAAGGTTTTGCCTAACACGGCCGTGCATACCTATAATCAAATAAAAAGACCTAACGTTTTACCCGACACACTTAAAGTTAAGTTGAATGAACAAACACAAAGACCCCGTCCCTTGACACGAGAGGGACACATCAGTTCAGTTCCAAAATGGTCGTTGGGTCTCAAAAATCGTTTTCAGAGATGGCGTGATTTGACCGAATCAAGATTAACTCCAAAATAACTGTAATTACAGATATGATACGGTATATTTGAAAACGCAAATATTAGGTTAGCAATAGGTCAAAGAATTCTTTTGCAATCGTTAACCGAATGCATTGTTATAAAACCTTCTCTGACTAGATATTCCCTACCTTTTTTTTTGAACGACCTGACCCGTTTTGATATATTGACGCATTCAGTCTGAAATACATCCCACCGTCTGCCGCTAGAAATTAAAAACATATCAACGGTGACTTCCATTTTTTGTTCGATCTTTGGTTACTGGTTCCGGTCGGGAGATCCATTACTTTAGTCTGTAAAACACTTTACAATATAATACAGGACAAATAATACAAAAAACACACTCGGTGCGTTGTTTGCTGTTTGAAGCGATTCCAGATCTTTAGGATTTCATGTGATCACGGTGAACTTAAGTGCAGTTTTGGTGTGACGAAACTGTTTTAGAGGGATGTATGAGGGGCTGATACATATTCAATTTTTTCATCATGGTCACAAATAGAATATGGTGAAGCTGAATTGAATGGGTATTAAATTACCCTCATAATTTTTCAGCTAAAAATGTTAATTTCTGAAGACCCAGGGGGCTCGCCATGGTGTGTGCCACCGTATCGGATTTGACAGAACGGCTTCCCAAATGGTCTCCGGAGAATTTCGTTTGTGAGCAATTACCAGACCGTGTCTAGCTCCCTTCATGCCGGGATTTTTGTATGTTTCTCTTGACGTGGTCTTAACAGTACTACGATCGCCTTGTGGTGATAACACATGGTGGTAAAAATAAGTCGACATTTGAATCACCTAATAGCAGTGAAGGTCAGATATAAAACCTAATCAAGACTTTTTGAACACACGATGCAATTATGCACTAGAATTTTTTTTTTTTTGTAAATAGAAGAAAAATATCACCCGCACAACAAAATGGAGCCGGAAATTATATCGTAAACCCCAACTGGACACTGCCTATGGTACCATTGCTGGTTTGAAACGTTCTTATTTCTAATTTTTGGTGCTCTGTAGAATGTTTCACTGCTAAAAGATGCATCTGTTGGTTTTTGGGTTTAATATTTTGCTTGATAGATAGTTGCTAAATATCCTAATAATCATGTAATAAACAGAAAACCCTCATGTTGTCTACACAAAAAAGCACCCCGCCCCGGTGCCTTGTAGGTAGTGGGGCATTAATCATAGTTCTTTTTAACATAGCCGTCCCGATTTCCAAAATTATGTATATGTTTTCCTAAATCCCTTAGTATAAAGGTCCTTTAGAAATAAAACGAAGTAATTTTCCCGTTTCGACTTAATGGTTATCTCTTAAATGTGCACGTTTCTTGCCACAGCCGTGCAAATCCAGACTCTTAATTGAAAAGAAATCTGACTGTTGGCTGGCGGTAAGCCCGTCGGGAGGCGGCGGGCCCACTCGCGCCGGCTGCCGGCTTCAGATAGCGGCGGGACGTCCCGAACACAGCCACAGTCAGAACCGCGGAAGACAAACACTCAAATATTCAGGACATCCGACACATTCGTTTGTGACATGGAACAGCTGTGTTCATGTTTTCGTTTTGAAAATGTATAAAACAAGCGTTGGGAAGATAGAACTAGGTTCGATTCTCGGTATACGGATGACGTTGCAGTTAAATGCAATGTTAAAGCTTCTACTCCCATAAAGATTTTTCAATGCTTCGTCTGTCTCATAAAGCATACTCCGAGATTTAAGAATTACATGACCTGTGCTATGCGTACTCTCCAATTGATTGCCCTACAAATAGCGGTTTTCAGCGAATTCAAGGCTAAATATATATACGTTATCCTTTGCTTAACCAGAACCTGTAAAATCGCCATTAAAGCTTAACAATGTTGAACTCATGTTGCTGGAAGTAGGGTTCGCCAGTGTGTATGGTGTGCACATCTAAATCTGTTGAGTTCTGGTTAAATAAAAAAAGGAAAGATCCAGGAAAACATTGTGACTAAATTAGCATAATGATAAAAGGTATCTGATATCTTTTTGATCATCATGCATGTTTTGCTGACAATATTGCATTGTAGCCACCAAAATCATTCGTTTCCATGTGTTTGTGCATGTCCGTGGTGCTGAATCATACACTGTTGTTACCGGAAGAATGCTGTCTTGCCCCCGCGTAGCTTTTAAAGATTCCATCTCAGCACTGCATCTCACGATGGTATGAAAGGTATAAAAGCAGGGATATTCAACACCTGGCGATTGTGCACGGATAACATTTAGTATAATCCACAGCCCGGTCAAGTCCCGTGAGGATTCGATGATTCCCTATTTCTTCGTTCGCCCCGTGTGAGGCGGTAACCCGTTGAAAAATGGCATATTTTTCCACACTGGCGTGGACCAAAAATATGCATTTTCTCTCTGACGCAAATGCTGAACATGTTGGAAAATACTCAATCGTTAAGAATGTGGTTCTAATGTTTCCTTCACGTAAGATGCCATCTATATGCGATGAAGTACACATGTATGCACGTTTCTTGGCGCATAAACGTTTATTACAATTAGCAAACTGGTGTAAGCTTGGTGGAATTGCTGCCACATTCCATCCAGCTAAATCCTCTAAAACCAATCTGACGTCATCTTTATTATGTGGTCTAACTCCCCCTACTTCTATTCGTGGTTAACGTAATTCCCGGAAGCCCCTGGGGACGAGGTGAATTCCCGGAGCCTCGTGGTGACGAGTATTACTGGCACTATCTGCTTACCACAAACCTGCCCTGTCATGTTCAGATAACGTCTAAAACGGTGCCGTGGGCTCAAACCAATCCACAGACATGATTGTGCACGTCTGAAACGACGCTGGTTGTCGTTTTTTTTCTTCAAAAATAGTATCTACAATGTAATTTGATAAAAGATTATGACTAATCGCTAATTAGATAATATTTGGGTGCGAATTTGGAAAGCCGGATAAAATAAGAGATCGGTAATGTTTAAGTCCCCGTTGCTCTCTGCTAGGATCTGCATAAAATTTGAACTAGGCTTCAATAAAATTGCGTCATCACAAAAGTGTTTCTCAGAATATATCCGTCTCCACCTGTATTGTTTAATCTCGTTATGCCCTAATCAAGCTAGGACATTTTCTTTTGATTTCAAAAGTTGAAATTTCTTATAGCATCTTGTGAAGTTCAAGACAAAGAGAGGAACAGTGAACCCGATTGAAACCTAGTATCAAGATGGCAATTTGACAGTCAGATAAGTGTGCATCTGATTATTTTTCTCACATTCAAGCACTTGCGATGGCCGTAAGTGTTTACTGTGCCATTAGTGGCAAAGCTATATAAAATATAAGTGATAGGTCACACAAGGGGTAGACATATGGGCCGGAATAATGTTATGGAAATCATATGTTTTTAGGACTGATATTCTATTATTATCAGCTCAATGCACACCCGTGTAATACATATCATGTACGTATTGTGTTTTTTTCAGCGCATCTGTAGTCACTTCTACTGCCTACGAAATTTGTACGTTGCAATCTACCAAAAACCAATGAAAAATATATTCATCTACAAAATTAACGACGTACAGATATGGCTAAAAGCTCCCATGTACACGGTATTATGCCGGCTTTAGAAATTAGCTATATTTGGGCGATCTAACGCGATTATAACGTACTTATCGGCGGGTACCGGCCGCAATTTACCCGCCGCCCTGCGCTGGCCCCCTGGAGATATTACGGTGAGTAGAACGAGATTTGGAGTTAATGTTGTCAGTTATTTACATTATAGACCGCGTGGTTTTTTCGTGACCAGCCTCTATAATTGCCACAGCAGTGAATTTTCGATAGGAATTCACCAACAAGCTGCAAGGATACAATGCAGCACTGACAGGGATTTTTTGTACCACCGTTGTTATATTGTACCTATTGTTCTATCCAGTTATGCATTGAACACGAAACATGATGTGCTATCATTTTCAAATGAAGGTATTTAGAACGAATTTTTGCCGAATCAGTTGCTTCTGTTAACGTTTCTTTTGTTTTGTTTTGTTTGGAACAAAAAAAAAATAAAGAAAGAAGAGTCAAAGCTACGACGGAAACACCATGCCCACCATGCCCTCCGTCTAGGTCGGTAATTCTGCCAGTTAACGTTATCAACCGAGAGGCGGCTGGATCAGTGGACCATTCCTTGGCTCGTGACAGGATTTGGCAAAATATTTTTATATATACCAATCGGGGTTTTCCGCTTATTTTGTTGAAATGTGTACATGCCTATCTATTACGTTCGTTTGCAATTGTCTCTTATATTCTTTTTTTGCTGTTGTCTTATCATTATTGTTGACATCATATATATACATGTATCAACAGCAATTATGGTCGTATTAAATCGTTGCTAGTGTCGCTAGCACTGTGCCATTGTGAGTCAGTTTAACCGCAAAGCATTTCAAAACTGAGACTGTGTCGCCGGGCTAAGCAGCCGACTCCCCTGAAGGGTGCCACGCAGATCATGTCATTCTTGTTAACAGCCAGACTCAACACAAATATTAATTTGATATCTGAAACCTTGCTTGAGCAATATGTGGATCAATTTGTAGATTTTCTTATTGTAATTTGTTCGATTTGTATATCCCGTTTACTACTCTGGTTTAGTAAACTTTGTTTCTTTTGTGGTATGTACATGTTGAAACGGTCGAAATAATATAAACGAACTGATCTATCTTGCACGGCAGATTTAGACAAACACGGTGCAGCTGTGTGGCATATTTGCTATTGGTCTGGTTGTGCATATTACTATGCAAATAACACACATATTGAGCAATCCGTAATGGTAGGGTTAAACATACCCGTTTTGAGAATCTCTGCTTTAGCCAAGTTATACAATGTAGTCCTGTATTTAGAGTGATCAAAGTAAAGAAAGTAAATGAATTAATTTTTTTATAATGCTGTAAAATCGAATAACAAACTGAGTAGGATGATTCAGATGATAGAAACGATCACAATCCAGAGTTTTATCATTGTGGGAGATTTTAGTGTAGTTTATAAAGATGGCAACTCAAAATCCTGATCGTCGTGTTCACTTAATGACCTACATCCTCCCACTGCTCTTACGGAGCACGAAAGACCAATTCTTCACATCTTACGTTAAGAGAAGTCATTAAGCGTCTTCGCACTTCATTAACCTTCCATTTCCTGCGCAGCTCTGAAAACGACGTTTCAAGTCAGAACAAAGGATAGTCCACGACCCTGTGTCTTTCACGGCAAACTGTCTTCCAGATCCTCTGACGTCAGAAGGTTGAATAAATGACTGTAATATCACGCACTTCATTTCCTCCATATCGGGGTTCGTACGTAACTTCATTGGCAGCAAGGAACGAGGAACGGCGGAGCGCTGTGGCAGGTGGAAGGAGTGTAATTTCACAAAGAGCGAGTCTCTCATCGAGGCGAGGTTCACCATTAACAGCGCTCGCCTCAGACAGAGTGATTGTAGCGGGGAAGGTCCTTATGGTGGCGCTAAAAGCTTCCCGCTTGGAGGAGAATTGGAGGCTTTCTGGGACTCAGCGAGGGGCCGAGAAATTACTGACAATTACTGCCTTTTCGAAGGCTGCTGCTTCCACAATTGTGGTGACAGACGCGAGAGTTAGAGCATCTTATACACACTTTGAAAATTTACATATTTACAACGGCAAATAACAGTTAAATGCTTTATTATCCACTATTCACGAAATGATCTACATCCAATCATTCATACATCGCTGAAGTAAAATTGTTCACACAGAGTGTAAATAAAAGCACGACAATAACTTTGATTAGACAAGACAGTTTAATCCATAAAGAGAGGCATGGTTTTCCCCATGTTGAAAGAAACATGCCTGTTTTCTACTTTCCTCTACGTTGCAGCTTCTGCTTTGTTCTCGCTTACAACATGTTGGTGCTTTTCCTGTTCACAATACATCCACTGACTGAAGAGAAACACGACTGAGTCTGAGGCATGTCTTTTGTCCACTTTAGGGTCTTGACAAGAGTGACGTCATGTCCGGTACGATGCACATAGATATATGACTCACTTTCAGCTATTAACATAACGAATTTCCGATGCGTGTTTCAAAGCTTGACATTACTAAAAGCAACTTTGATCTGGGGCCTTTTTTAGCCTTAGCACAAGACTTTGCGTGGATAGGTCTTCGAAATTTCTCCACCTAACGTCAATTTTTAATGCATTGCATCCCACATTAGAAGTTAGATATTAGGGGATAGCTTTATAACACTGTTTGAACGTTTAAAAGATATAGCGTATAATCAGGGTTTGATGTGAAACACGCAATGGAAATCGCAAAGTACTTCGTATGGATAATATCGTTAATTCATTGGTATACAATCAAACAAGTTTCGAATACTCTGGAGTAAGGTTATTAGAATTAAGTGTCGCACAATTCGAAATCTGTCCAGCGTTCACAGAGTTTGGAGGAACTCCCCGGATGTACAGCCTCACGAAGGGTACCCTGGGAACGTTTAGATAATTCCCGGATGTTGGGCAGAGGGGAGGATGGCACAGACTATGTTATGACGTCACTTCCACAGCTGAACATTCGTCTAACCAATTGAGACTAGACGAGTTTGGCCGTTTTTTAAAAGTAGGTGATACATATTACCTTTTATCAAACTCTGTCGTGTCTGGCATTCCAAGTCTATTTGGCTTTCCTTCCATTGATGGACCTTGTTTTCTTTCTGATTCACTAACATTGCATAAAGTGGTCATCTCACAAAGAAGAAATAGGTTTTATATCTACAGTACAACATACACCAGCTGAACTAGCGGATTGCCTTATTGCAATTATTCATATCTTTTTCTCTCCATTACCACAGCAACACATCAAACAGTAAAGGTCAGATTAGGATCCCTACAAGGGCCGGTGTAGACCATAGTGACTTTGTGGACTTGTCGGGGACTCTTAGCTCTGGGGGCCTTTTTGTCCCGGTCAAAATGCCATCTACAGGTACTCCTATTACCACTGATATTCTCATATATCTAATATCGAAGAGTAAATTTATATTTTTTGTGCTCTACTGTACGAGGTGGTCAGTCGTTCAAATCGTATCCTAGGTCATGTCTAAATTTTTCTATCAACCCTTCTAACGAGTAGTAGATGCCGATCAGTCCACACGTCGTGCCGAGCGCGATCACGATGCAGTCCCAGATCCGGATCTTCCAGGAGATCTGATCCCACTTCAGCTTCATGTGGAACCAGCAGGGGCAGACGAAGGAGAGCAGGGTGCCTGTGAAGCTCCCGATGAAGCCCATGAGGAGCGCGAAGTGGGGGATGTAGACGGCCATCAGCAGCGTGCCGACCACAAGGAGACAGCGCACGCCCAGAGCCCACACCTTCAGCATGCCGTCGGTCGCGTAGCAGGACGGGAAGCGCGTCAAGTCGTGGCCCTGGAAGAAGTCTCTCTCGATGAGCTCCACGGCCTGGTAGTACGGCAGCGGGTAGGACAGCAGGGCCTTGGCGGTCAGCAGGACGTTGACCAGTGCGCGGAACGCCGCGTTGGGCAGGTTGTCGGTGATGACCTCCTGGGTAGTCTCGGCCCACGTCAGGAAACAGATGTAGGCGAAGATGGACTTGAAGATGCCTGCCGTGATGTGCGTCCAGTTCACCATGGTGATGAAGTTGCTGCGGTTCTCCATGTTGCCTTCCAGAGACGGGAGGAAGATCTGAGACGTGTAGGAGAAGACGATGACCCCCAGCGACACCGGGAACATCTTGACGTTGATGTAGAAGGTGACGTGATCCCAGGCCCACTGCGGCGCGCGGGAGAAGCAGTAGCCGATGATACAGGCGTTGATGAGCAGGTGGACTATTGTGCAGTAGAAACTAATGCGGGACACGCCCTTGAGGTGGCGCAGGAAGGCGCAGGGCACCAGGAAGGCTGTGGAAATGATGGACCAGCCTTGCTCGGGGATGGGCCAGTGCGGGAAACTGTTCACTAGCAAGTTTCCCGACACCACGATGTACAATATACAGATCATGGTCAGTTCTATGAATTGCGCTACGTTAATGATACGGCTGCCCGTTTTCTCCCCCCAGACCGCTTGTGCAATTTCAACATAGCTGTCCCTGACTCGGATCCGCTCCCCTTTCTCATTCTCTTCGTACAAACACTGGACCAGGACTTTGCTTGTGTACGCACACACGTACGCTACAAAGATGATGGCAAGTATGGACCAGTACCCACCGTGTACCACGGAGTACGGCAAGCTCAGCACGAACATTCCCTGCAAAAACAACAACAAAAAGTCGTTAATCTAAATGTAGCAGTAAAAAGGTCAACTACATGTCATGTATGAACACAAGTAATATGTACAAATGGCGTTGTTGGTTTTAATTCTATGGTTCCATACCGCAGTGAGTATAGCATTCTTTAAATGTTTTAAAGATGTTAAAGGCTATCATATTGCAAAGCAAAAGACATGGTAAAGAATATTCCCAGAAACCTCATATCAAATTGACATACGTCGTGTGTTTTCTAAGAATGTCAGAACAGCTTTCAATTTCCCAGATCGCAAAACGTATGAGATAAAACGTTTCAAAATTCACTTGTAAACCATTGGAGATAAAATCTTCTTTTTTTTAAATTTTTTTTGTATATAAGTTCAGAAAAAAAGTGATGACCCGCCTTGGCAGAAACATATAGGGGCCAAAAATCGGGTAAGAAACAACAGAGGCATATCGTCAGCACTCTAGTGTCCACACTTCTGGCCTATTTGAAAATATTGCTTAAGACTTATTTCTGAACCACACGATTAGAATAAATGCTAGTCCTCAAGAACATGGTATTCGTAGTGCATCTTGACAAGTATGGTGGACATATACACAATTAAAACATTGCCGTTAGCAGAAATTCAGGGGCCCCTGTCGAGGGTTTTTGTCTTCGGAAAATGGGGAATAAACGTAGTGGTGAGCAACATGAGACGCATCGAGGTGGACAACATAATACATGTGACAGCAAGCCAACGAAAACGAGATCAAGAGTAGTGAATAAGACGATAGGATTTCATAAAGACAAAAATCATATTCGTTACAAAGTACATCAAGTATCTATCAAACATACAGTGAAGAAACATGAAATCCACTTGTAGTACGGTCATGTCACTCTGTTTCAGTTGCTTTTTTTATCAAAAAGTTAGAATTGGTCCCCTAGAATTGGACGGACTTTAACTGGAGTAAAGAATAATGCCATCAATCGTAGTAAAATAATTCATAGACATTTCAATTGACTTATGCAAGTTAAGTATTTCTGTGACCTCATTTTGTCATATTAAGGCATGGAATAGGACTAACAAGACAAGATACATTAAACAGATGCGAAGCCGCAAAGCATTATGGGAATTACTTTAAAAAACATGGCGGCTGCATTTGGAGTAGAATGACAGAATGACCTTGATGTAATGAAGGTCAGTGTAAGGCCATGTTCTTTACACCTAATCGCGGATCGCGGCAGAACCCCGAAGACTGTAATGAGGCAGATAACATGGATTCTCTAAACGGGATTATGAGAGAGTTAAGGTGAAAGGTTAAGTGAGCTCCAAAGTCTCGCGAGACATCATAAATAGTGAAGGAGACAGCGAGGTACTAGTCATGGAAAAGTCTTACACAGGTTCCACCAGGTCGGCGACCTCGCTGCGATCGCACTGCGACATAAAATTTGAAAGAGCGCCCAACGAATTTCATAGTTATTTTCAGTTATACTTCAACATTTCCCATTATATGCCAATTATGAAGTCAAGGGTTACACAAATGAAATACATGTCACAGCGACGTTATCTAGTTGACCGGGGCTCTAATAAACTACAACAAAAAAACTTGTCTTATGACATGCTGTTATCTAGATAGCCACTACACATGGATATGAAACCACGAAATCGATAATAGTTCACTATCTTTATATCTAGAATATCATAATTCAACCGCTTATGCTTAGGTCATATTCCCAAGCCGGGGCCCGGCCGGGGTGTCGGCGAAAACGAAAAATAAAAAAATGCATATCAAGAAAATACACAATTTGTAGTTTAGATTAATTTTTAACGTTTTTTGTCTTTTGCTGTCTTTTATATCATATTTTTCGTTCCCGCAAGCTGCCCGACCGGGCCCCGGATTGGAAATGTGACCTAAGCATTAATGTGCGATTTCCTTGGCGTTCTCTGGACTGTGCATGTCAGGAGTGACTCTTTAACAATCAACGACACACAGACAAAAGGACTGGATACCAATGACGCAGTAGCGAATAATTATGATAGACATATCCTACTGTTGGATATCTAATGTTAAATATCAATTGGTTTCTTGCTGTATGATAACGCTAACGTCGCATGCCCATGCACTCTGAGATCTGAGCTATATGCAGTTAGATATTCCCCATGCAGAAAAACAAACAAATTCTTCACAATGAGTCAGCTATTTGTTTCTACGTGTACATATAGGTAATCAAAGACTGTGAACACCCAACGAAACTACTCTATTATATTGCCAGATATGATTTTCACACCTAATAGTTAAAATGATTCCTGGCCCCTTAAACAATGTATATCTTAGTTGGTAGCAAACATTAATACATTCCTGTGTCGGCTATGTGATGCTATCTATAATACATTACTAAATCATATGTGTTGTATCATTAATCGACAATATATAGAACATATTCGTTTAGTTGAAATGCAAAGTCAAGCTTATTCTGTGGCGTGTGTGTGACATTTTGTCAGGATTACATACATGTATAATGGCGTATTTTATACGTTTTGAATATCGAAATGTCCTTTTCTTATTTTTCATTTTCTGTTCAAAAACATTACAACAATAGAACATTGATTTTTCGATACTCTTCAAAACAGTCACTCTATATTTATTTTTGCTGTAAATTGTTTGTTACTTTAGTTAGTTATTTATTTATTTCCCGTGACACCTACCCCCCCCCCCCCACCCCTTACTTGGACCCCTGGGAAGAACGGACATATATATATGATATGTACTGGCCGACAGGGCCTTCCAAGAAAAATAAAGGTTTACGTACTACTTACTTACTTACTTGTAAGGACTGTAATTATACGTAACTTCAATTGTCCGCCAATTGTCTTTCTGGTGTCTTGCGGTTTCAATATCAAAGAATGGCCATTATATCCATTGGTAGAGATGCACTCAAGACTGCAGTTTTAAAAAAAACGCACCAGTGTCGAATAATTACTGTGCGTAATTTCTGTGTATTTCATGCAACTGAAGTGACAATGAGACTTAGACCGAACAAAAGCAATTTCCCCTCTACCAGAAATTTGGATTTTGTGAAATAAGTATGTCTAAATCTGCGTGATTCCTCTCATTTGGACGTGTACAGTTAACAAGATGAGGGTTTTTAACAAGAATATTCAGGGTAAAAACCCATCAAACAATCGCGCGTTTTAAAATGTCGGCATTTCTATCGGTTGAGCAGTCCGCACTCAAGGTAACCGAATGTGAAGGAATTCAGGATAGGAATCTCGATCTTAAGAACTTGTACGACAGTGCTGGTTTAAGAGGATTATCTGAAGAAGAAGTAGCAAAAAAGGAGAGTTTATTAAAACAGCATTTCCTCTTCATCGATTCTTCATGTACACCTAGAACGCAGCTGCGAAGACAATGTTCAACTGTACGGCGTAATCTGTGCGTTTTAGAGGGATTTAAGGAAGTGCAGGAAGCGGAAGACGGTTCTGATTATATCTCTTACAGATTTCTCTAGTCTGTGATTAACACAAAGTGACATAGCCATCTGTATGGTCCCGACGTCACATTAATTATCTATTTTAGCGCTGGACTGTTGTGTAATCAAACATGCATACCGACATGGAAAATAATACAATCAGCATCAAATTTTAATTTCTGTTTGCAAAGACCAAAGCTTCCGTTCACACAATTTGATTTGCACGTATGAAAAGCGGAATTATCTCCCTATAAATGTAAGCTGAAACATCTACTCGCAAAGCACGTAATGTTTTAAACGAAATAAGACCCTTCGGTTTTCCATTTGCCATGCAGATCAAATTCCAATGATGCAGGTAGGATTATGACGAAAATCCGAATCCAATTTGTAGGTAAGCATCTTTGGTTGATCCAGCGCGCCACGGAATAGTCGGGGCCCTCATGTGACGGTATGCCTGTGTGCTAGTGGACCCTGTGTGGCGGTATGGGCACTGGACCGACAGAAATCACCTTTGCGACCGCGCTGCCACCAAAATGTTCACATTTTCCTTACAAATCGCAGATGTAAACGAAAACATTGTTTCCTAGCTTCGGATCGCCATTAACTTGTTCTTTCAATAACAATGAAGTTAGGACCTGTTTAAGAAAAGACGAGAAGAGATTGATGATGTTACCTGTATGACTGTTGTGACGTTCCAGCCGGCGTCCCAGGCCGTGATTTTGGGCTTGTGGACCTCCGGGTTGATAATCCGTTTGGGTAACTCCGCCACCACCTCGCCGGGTCGGGTCAGGGGCTCACTGTCCCCGTCCCCCGCTCCTTCCCCCACCACAGCCCCCTCCCCCGAGCCTTCTGGGGGTGCGGTTGCGGCCGAGGCCCCGGCCCCAGTCGACGTCCCAGCCCCGGTCCCAGCTCCGGCGGCGCCGCCTTCTTGCGGCTGAAGCCCGCCGTTGTTAAGTTTTTGCGGTCCGAGTTCTTCCAGACACACCACCTCCCCAGTCCCCTGATACTTCCCGCCATCTTCAAGATTGTCGAAATGTACAAAATTGACGTTTTCTTCCGTGGGTCCCGACACCATCCTGCGGGTCAGCTCAGTCAGCTTCCACCGCCACGCCATGTTGTTAGCCGCACCGCCGCGCTCCGCCGAACTCACCGCACAACACGCCTCAGCACCGCGCGCGCCTCTACAACACCGGCTCAAGTACAGCAAGCCTGCCACAAACTCTCGTCCGTGTCACTCTTCCAGCCGACTGAGAAGTGGCTCTCCTCTCCGCCCGCTAATGCGATGTCGATAATTCGATGGATTCATTCAAACAACGTGACTGTGAGGGGTGCACGGGGGATGGGAGTAGGCCCCCAGCGCGCGGAGGATGATTTACACCGCCGGTTAAAACACTCTCGACCCAATAGAGGGAATTCCATTTAATTACCGCGGTTATGGGTGCGTGATGCGGAAATAATGCCAGCGCCAGCTGGGGCCGCGGCAGTGCTACCGCCGCAGAGAGAATATCTCCCCACTGTGAGGAACGATCGATCCTAGACAGATCTGCGCGATCTCGGACGGGATCACTGATTACCGTAATCTCGCTTCTTCCCCAAAGCGCCGTTTTCCCTTTGTAGATTATATTCCCCGCGGACCCATCGTCCCAACCCGCGGTGGATGGTTCCTCACCGCTGTGGCGCTCAGCCTGGTGTTGAATAACGCTGTGATCATGAGTTGGTTCCACTTATGTACGCGGAGAGAGAGGGCGGGTGTAAGTAGCCTCATCAGTACAGCATGTCAATAGTGCTCATTATGTGGCGTTAAGCGCGGAGGAGGTGCGCCCTGACTGCCGTGTGGTGGTGTGCAGATGTGCGGGGGGACGTGTGGACATCACAGCCGGGACTTTTCAATTACCGCCGCCTAGGGGCAGCTAGGGGGTTCCGTCCGCGGCTGCATCTCTGGTTGTACATACATACAATGATACGTTTTAACTGTTACGTTTCTCCCATCACACTGCATATACCGCGAAAACCTGCAGAAATGTGGCATTACTGTTGCTGTCCTGTTCTAGCAATGCTTCTACAAAACATTCTACAACTGACTTTAATTTAACAGACTCTGTCCGCTTCCACGAACAATTATATTGTATAGACTACGTTTCCAATTTCCCATCATACTTGTCTAGCAGTCACTGAACATAAAAAAAATGACATTGGCAAGAATGATTTCTTACCACCAATGTACATGTACATCAAACAACGATACTCTTAGAGTATGAAAATGGTTATTTCAAAGTCGGACCTCCATGAAATGACTGTCTTAAGTTTAATTGTCTCGTGTTAACGTTTGCCCTGGTTGGGAAGGTTTCCAAACAAACCGAGCTAATCAAAACACAGAGTCACACCGTGCGATGCAGGTGTCGGGTCCTGCGTGTACGTGTGATTCATCAATGTTTTAGAGCAAAGCTGTTCATTAAAATGGTCTTTGCCGAGTGTAATGAATTTGACATCATGTCCTGAAGTAGATAATTGCCGATACATCCGTAATTGTCGCTCCAGGCTCAGACGTTCTACTGGAGATCATAGTCATCCATGTGAAAACTTTCCATTAGAAAGTTGATAAGAACCAACAAACTTGGAGTCGTGTTAGACAAATAGTTGTGTTGTAGCCTCCTCATATTGTTGTGTGCTCTGTTTAGTTTTAATTAAAGAAATACACATAAGCCTAGCAGAATTTATGTTGTGTTTTCGATAACGCGAACGGTCCGAAAAAATAGGGTTAATACAGTTGGTAGGGATTCTCTTTTTTTTCTTAAATTTCGGCTGACGTGATGTGTCAGTGAAACTGAAATGCACCAGGACATTGGTATTTTCAAGATTATATTGTAATTGTACATTGTACGAGCACAATTTTCCACTGCAATAGCTACAGAATTGAGGAAAACGATACTACAACATTTTCCTCTCTCAGATGGCAGATTGAAAATTGCATGTCCCTTGCAAGCGGTCCCTTGATTGCTACCCCCCAAAAAGCTAAGGCTAGGGTCGAAAGGTTTGGCTATGGTCGGTAGGGTAACCGGAAACACAGCATTTTCCTCTAGGACTTACAGCACTGGGTTATACTTTACAACAATAGAAAGTCAAGGGAATGAATTACTAGAATGCGCGTATGATAATATCATATTATCGTATATATATCCTATTACCAAGATTCAGTTGTACAAGACAGTAACATCGTTGAACAACCCACCATGAGTAAACACATTTCGATGATGAAATAAAAGAGACGTGCCGTTTGAATGGAAGTCCAACATATGCCAAGGTCATTTTTTTCCGATTGTCAAGGTCATTTGTTACATTCTTAGTAAGGAAAGGAGGTAGGTTAAATAAAAACTCTGATGAACTCTTTGCCACAAAATTAAAATCGGTGCATGGCAAATTTTGTGTTAAAATGTTGTCAACTTGTATAATTACGACACGTTGCACAGTTTTCCTGAAACATTTGTTGGCTTTAAACTGCGACATTTTCACATACAATATTTGACGACTTCTCAAAGTGTCCGGCAAAGGTTCCTTCTTTGGTTTCTTTAATCAACCACGAAACTATCTTCAAACGGAAAGAAAAGGTTGTCCGGCCTGATTCGTTCCTGCTGTTCATGAATGCCTGAGCGTGTTTGTGTCGGTTACGCGGCCCTCCCCCAAACGTGCTGCTCATATATACAGCTGCAGCCGTCAAGCCGTGCGCCTGGCTCGGGAGATAAGCACCACAGCCATACTCCACAGTGAAGGGCACACTTAGCATGCGCCACACGCTCCCACCGCCGCCGGGCTAGCCCACAACTCCCCGGCAGATCACTCAGCTCTTCAAAGCTGGTAATTAAGCATCACGTTGCCTCTGAATCGAACAACGTTTAAACCGAAGAACGGGACTTGGGTATTCAAACGGTTAAACAGTGCAGCGGTCTTTGAAAATCGTTCTTTGAACATGAACTTCTCTGAATACTTCCCACGCAGTTTTTGTCAAGCGTGTAATCATCGTGACGTACAGGGAGAACGCCATGATGGGGATATTTTTACAGATCAGTAGTCATGGCAAAAGTTACTATTTAGTTTCATAACGAAATTCATGTTACGTTGATGAAGGTTAGACGAAAGACAGCGGATACTGTCTGAAACGTCTGACCGTTGCAAAATTCTATTCAGTTCCTTGTTATTTGAGTAACTGTCATTTGGCAAAATCCAGGTTATTTCGGGTGTTTGTTATCATTGCTCTTCATCTTAAAAAGCTTCTATCTTTTAGAAAGGGCCTGCCCAACTTCATTTCGTCAGATGAGAGATTATAGAAGGTAAGGAGAGATGTAACTAGCTATAGGGAGGGGTGTGGTGTTTATCGCGAGAACCTGTTTTAGGGGACATATGGGTTAAGTGGTCGATCAGTGAAAACACAGAAAACAATGGAAAACATAGCGTGAACACTGCACAGCTGTCCTGTGGGGAGAGGGTTGGAGGAGTGTGAAGGTGGTTTAAGAAGGCTATATGTGTACACAAACCTTCTTGATATCAATCTTTATCAATACAGAAAAATATATCCAACATACAGATACAGTTTGGAACTTACCAGTTTACGTGTAAATTGAAATGTGCTGTATCTGACCTTGGTGCTGAATGTTGTGTTATTGACTGTACATAAACTATCCGGCTCATCGCTCACGATGTTGTATAAAACCAGAAGTAAATTCGGTACTTGAAGATAGCCGTATGTATCTTGTTACTACACAGTACTATTTGTAAACCAAATGAAAGCATGATTAACACCTGGTTGAAATGGGTTGGTTTCCTTTATCAACAAACTTGTCGGAGCCTTTTCACAGCGTTGCAAACGGACTCCAACAAACCTATCCTTAATGATATGATGGTTTTATACAAGCTTTTTTGACACACAAAAGAATGAGTGTAGAGGTTTTTTCTTAGTTCACTTTTAGATATTGAAATATGCATTTCTTTAATTCATAAACTTCGTCGAAATCTCGTTCGTCGGCCGAGAAAACAGATTGTACCGCCAACCTGACCTGAACTTTGTACACAGCTGCAGTATAGGCGACGGATGGAGCGTGGATGAAGACTTGACGGGAAGACAGTACCACATGTGGCGGGAGCAGCAAGTCAGCCAGCAGCAAACCGCATCTGTCAGACATGTCGCCTCCAGGCTTTGTCTTATCTTGCACCCTCATTCCATTACAGGGCGGCGACCTCGCAGCGATCGCGCTGCGACGTCAAATTTGACAGAGCGCTCAAGGAATTTCATTGATAAAAACGAATCTTTTTTAAGATTTGTGTGTTTTGTTGCCTTTTCAGCCATACTTGTACATCTTGCATGATATTCTAATTTTGAAGGCAATGGTTACACAAATCAAATGTAGTTCGCAGCGAGAGCGCAGCGAGAGCGCAGCTCGCTCGCCGTCAAGTGGGAAGGGGGCCTTACAGCTACTGAGAGTACAAGCACGCTTCACGTCCTAGCAGTGCGATAGCATCACCTGCTCCCAATCAGCCGTAAGATAAGCCTAGCTCTACTTATCTCCTTTTGTGTCCAAAGTTCATGGGTCACAGAGGTGAGCTCTGATACCTTGCATAAGAAACATCGGTTAGTTTCTGCCCATTAGGAGCTGATTACCCATATATTATGCAGCTGCTAAGTGTTATACCTGCACGTAAATCGTCTAAGTAATCCCATTTAAGCTTCGCAGTCAAGACATGGATGATTAGCGTTCTTATTGCCAATTGGCTCTTGTTAGAAAGTCGTGTGCACACTCCTTCTCAAGAGTAAAACTTTGAAGGAGTCATCCGCCGGTAGCGACGTACGGTAGGTAGACGGTATACTGTCAGAAGACTGTCGTCTTTTTTGGTTGTTCCACAACGATTACTATTTGCATCTGCCCGGGTGTTTGCATCTTCATATTAGAATCATAAATATTATGATAAAATGTTCAATTTCAAACGTTTCAATACCAACCGAAGTCCCTACCGTTAGATCCTCCAAGACAATATCTGTGACTCGTAAGCCCCACCTGAACTGGTGACCACGTCTTGCCCCACTGTACTTGAAGGCATCCAAGACGACTTAACGTTAATCCAGGGACTGTTGGAGAGGCAGTGCGCGGATTACAGACCCAAACTACACCACTGAATAATGACCACATGGTCTCCTTTAACCAGTGTTTATGGCCACACAGTGTCTGTTTTTATGTTTCCATCCGTTTGAAAGATTGCCGCGTCCAATCCTGTATAGATGAGGGTTAAGGGAGTCGCATTAAGCCTTTGGAACATAACGGTCCATGGAATGGCGGGTCCTGGAAGGTAACGACCCGGGAAGGTTTGTCGACAATTACACGAAATGACCATTCAGACTGAAAACTAAGCAACACCTGGGTATTCCCAGGGACGGTTCAGGGGATGTGGACAGAGGGTCATTGGGTAACTTTAGAATTTTGACAAGCGATCAAAGAACCCAGAAATCTTCATAAAAAGATCTGTAGTCAAAAATTTCCGGTAGAATGGCTTTCTAAATCATGCTATCGCAGGCATGTCAAGATATCCATACAGTCCAGTCTTGCTATAACAAATGTAACAAACTTTGAGGATTATAGATTACATCGAGAGATTTTCACGACTTTATTACAACTAGGCAGTTTAGATAACACTCAGCCTACAGACTTTTATTACCATTTTAGTTACATGCCATATTTTTGAGACAGACTCCACAGCATACAACGCATTAAGATTCAATTTGTACCATACGCAATAAATGGTTACGATTTTTTATTGTGTCCACTGTATAACTGACCCCTATCAGAAATGATTTGCCTCGAAATGTGTCATCAAAATGGGAAAGTTCGACCGGTAGTAAATGTGAAATAACCTCAGCGCAGGACCGGTTTTAACCGGAATGGTTGAAATGTCGGTCCCCACATGTGAATCGTCTGTGTAACGACATCCGGTAACGTTATGGGCCCGCGGGGACACTTGGGGTGGAATAGAATCGCCCGTGTTTAGGACATGGCGATGTGAGGCGGGTATAGACATGTGGGAAGGATGCCGGGCTTCCTTTCACATGAAGGCATGTCGTTATAGTTTACGTAGAGTTTCATGTAATTCATTTTTAAGTTTGATATTCATTTCTGCATATCAGACCCCTGTCACACCTTTAAGTTAGTAATTGATAGAGTCTGGCGCGTGGATTCATAAGAAGCGTTCGTACTGTATATCCACGATCAAAACCAGTTTAAAGCACATTGTTTTAATTATGTCATTCTCTAAATCTCACTAAGTACATGATTGTACAGTTGAAGGGCTTTCATTACTTTATACATAGTGACTTATGCAACTTAACATTGGAGGATGTGCAGTTTCTACATGTACGACGCTGACAGTATGAGGGTCACCATTTTGTTTCCTTCAAACCCATGCTAACAAAGCAATGGACCAGTTTTCATAGCACACCGGAGAACACTGACCCGTTACACTGTTTTCTATCCTACTTACGGAGTCGGTTGTATGCGAGTGCCATATTGATACCTCATGTCAAAGAAGGTAATAGTGCCACGTATTGAGTGCAAATAGACGGCATAATGACATACACTGGAGGTCTTTTCACGAGACGCGTCGTGCCGTGCGTAGTGTTAATGGAATATAGACTCCTTTTGTTGGTGTTCGTCATTAATTATAGCAAATATACTGTAGGAACCTACCAATGTCAAACTATAAGGTACCTCTATTGACTTTTTTCTCATTTCAGTTGGCCGATGTTAGGTCTACTGGTACAAATTATGAGCCTGAATTTTAAGAACGATTTATAAACTCAACATGTCACACCCAGTATATGTGTTCACCTCCGAGGTGGTCAATAAAGGCCCTTGACGTATAAGAGTCGCCCAGTCGACTTCTTTTGCTTGCACATCTTACAATTAGAGTACAGTATTTCTATGAATGCATACTGATGATTGAAATGAAATTCCTAATGGGAGGTATGGCAACTTTACAAGGCGGGAGGTGTACATGTGCGTGTGTTGGTAAAGGTGTGGAGAGTAGCAAAGAAATATGACTGCAAGGAAACCACTGTTGACGTTAACATATCGGGTTGTAAAGACAGTTATCTTATTGCTTTCTAGTTCGGGGTTTTGCTTCGAGACTAGGTTAGATACTGTTCCTTGGTGCTTCACTAAACTGTTGAGAAGGTCATGGTATACAAAATGTAGTGTAGAGTTTGTACAACTAAAACTGGTGAATAACGGTATGCAATCTTCTTGCCAACAGGCTTTACAACATTGTAATCTGGGCATTGCAAGTTTAGAATTCTGCGGCTTGTACTATAATGTTACTGCATACATGTATAGGTCCGCTGTGTGGCGCTGCTCCATGCAACTGAGTTAGGATACTGTGGACAGCGCTTTGTGCATTACCGTTTTTATCGTGCGGTGAGGTAATTCAGGAACCTTTGTGACAATCACCATTATTTCTAACATTATTACAACCTTTACATCATCTGTTTAATTTTTCCTAGCATTCCTTTTGGTAAGAAATATAACATTTTCCCACCAGAATTTCTTACAGTTCTAGTTGACTAAAACGTTCTGAGGGTTTGTTCTTCTTTTTTTTAAACAGAAATTGGAGCCTACCATACTGCCTACATGATTGATGGATGAAGACAAAAATATCAATTAGATCGTCGTCAGAAGTAGAGAGAGGCTTGACACCTAGGCCTCATGGGTAATTCTGGCCGCGTCCATGGCAACTCCCGCGGGTTCAGTCTGACGCCTTAGAAAGCCTCTTCACACCTACTGGAACCTTTGATTACACTGTATTCAACTATCAGCTAAAACGTAGCACAAGACTATAGCATGTCAAGGACAAAAGAAACAAAACCGGACGTTATGCTGCAGTACCAAGGTCACAAACCAGTTGGCCCAAAATTGACATTGACCTTGTTTTTCAAAGACCTACTATTAGCCACATACATAATATCATCGTAATCCACCTAGAGGTATTAACCTCCTTGCTACAATATCCCAATTTGACAGACACACAGACAGACACACAGACAGACACACATACAGGTCCAAAACTACACCTTCATTTTTCATGTCAGTACCAAAATGATGCCTCCAATTTTCATGGACATGAAAAACAGAAGAAACCTCTAAATCTTTAACATCTATTCTCTTGGCAAAATTCTAATGGCTCAATGATTGCGGCGGGTAGGAACATAGAAACGGTTTTGATGAATGA
This sequence comes from Branchiostoma lanceolatum, assembly GCF_035083965.1. Taxonomy (NCBI): domain Eukaryota; kingdom Metazoa; phylum Chordata; class Leptocardii; order Amphioxiformes; family Branchiostomatidae; genus Branchiostoma; species Branchiostoma lanceolatum. The sequence goes on along the minus strand of NC_089723.1, from coordinate 20,216,105 downwards.
AGAAGCTTAACGATCAAAACCCAATAATGTTCCCAAAATGTTAAAAGACCTTTCATGAAAATGACGTTTAAGCCCCCCTCTCACTGGACTTGCGGCACGACGGTGGCGTGGCTGCGGCCGATCGAATTTACAAAGGTCTCAACGAATTTCATCGATAAAAAAACAATTTTTAAAGCTTTGTGTGTTTTGTTATCTTTTGGTCATACTCGTACGTTTTGAATAATATTCCCATTATAAAGTCAAGGGTAACACAAATCCAGTTTAGGGCACAGCGCCGCCGCCAGCGCGCCGCTGGTCCAGTGAGAGGGGGGCTTTATGAAATACGCATGCACGTGTGCGACTGTTCATTATATAGCACACAACGTGGTGCACGGTTTGCACGATTAAGGAAATATGTCTCATGGTTCTGTATAACATACCAGGACACAGATGTAGACTGAGAGGCAATTGACACAAATCAGATCTTCCCAAGGACATCAGTATTTATAGAAAACACTGAAAAACGAAGTTTGTCGGCGAAACATTCTTAAATTGCACCTTAAAAAGTCAATCCCGAAACAGGCTGAATACTGGAATTGATTGATAACCACAATTCTAAGTAACACAAACATCTTAGCTTTGCTGATTCCAAATTCTAGAAGCGTTACTGTGCCCTCTGAAATCTCGCAACATCAGATTGTTGGACAGTCGGTCGGTTTGTTACCGGTGAGTCTGACTAGGCATGAGCCCCAGGATTACTGTACGGTGTTCAAATATTGATAAAAGGGTCCGTTTCAGCCCCGTAATCGGCACAAGTCGATGATGATGGAGGGTTTTATAGGGTAGGATTAATCTGGGGTTCGTAATTAGGTCTGGAGAGAACCAGGGTCTTCAGATCAATGGGGCTGTCTTAGGCAGAGTCTGGAACCAACTCAAGACGGGATCAGATCTCTTCTTTGACGACTCCTCCAAGGAACCTGACTTGCTAGATACAATTTTTTACTGGTATTAAACATTAAAGAGGTTCTGTTTGAAGCTTACTGCATTGAACGAGGAGGAGTTTTAAAGAAGTTTTCGACTTCCTTTAGATGTTCTTTCCTTTGTAGTACATGTGTCAATAAAGTTGCATGGCTCCCTCTCTTTCACCCTTCCTTTTGTCCAAGTTGCCCCCTATTTTACCTAGAAAATGATATTTAGCTCGATAGAAACTAACGTAGGGATGTGTGCTATCTTTCACACTAACAGGCAAATATATCACTGGGGAAGAGGGAGATACTGTTATAATGCAACACAGCGGCCCAATAGGCTCTCTTTAGAATGGAAGCACCCAAGTTGATACAGCATTACCAAGCACGACGACTAGCGGCTGGTGTAAAACATGCAATCTTATCGTTTGCCTATGTCAGGTACGGTCTGTAGTGACGTCGGTGTTTGTTTCTTGAAGATGAACACATTGTGTCAAACGAAGAAGCAGTTTTTTTAGTATTTTCATTCTTCTTGCTTTCGTATGATCAAGGTGAAGGTATATATATCCACCTGTTTCCCGCCCAAAGCTATCCACCGGTGTAGAACGGCGTGAAGAGATTATATAAACACATCATAATGTTCAATGTGAGTTCAACACGGCTTGCGCACTCGGAGTGACTGTGTTTGTTGAAGAAACATTCGCTCCATTCTTCATTTCCACGAACGAATAAGCTTATATTTAAGGGAGAACCTTAAAAGGTTGGCCCAGGGAAGGATTCCATGTTGCTTACTGTGTGTTTATGTAACGCCAAGGAGTATGGTATACGGTCCTTAAGCCTAGTGTAAATCATAATATACTTATTTTTCCTTTAAGAAAGATTACACTAGGCCACATAAACCATGACGTTGTGCAGCATAAACTAGGGCAAAGGTCAATGTCTGAAAATGAACCCGTGAGGAAAAAATGTCATACGAACAGGTGCGAGGACGAGACTACAAAACAAAACAAAACCAATGTAACCATGCAGGCCAGTCAGGAGGCTGTTATAATATTACATGGGCGTGAGGAGAACTTGAATCGTATTAGTTTCTTCTTTTCCACCAGCCGGTTTAGGATCATCAGTTCGTCGCGAATATATCGTCAGATAGCATGGCGACAAGTCTACTCGTAAACTGCCTGGTAGTCGAGCAGTGCAAAGACTTGTGAGTGGCATTTCGTTGTCTCCACCAGACTGGCTTCGGTGGATAATGATTTGCCAAGGCAGTTTGGCCACCAAACGATGGACTCTCCTGGCCATATAATTCTCTTTTTGTCGAATTTTACGATTCGTGCCCCCGGCGGAAGGCCTTGTTGAGGGTAGACATTTGGGTCATTTGCCTCATCGTATATACATGTATGTTGCGCTGGTGATACCATAGAGGGAAGAACACCTCCGGTCATAGATAAAGCGGCCTTTGTCACCGAGACAGACGGGGAGGGTCTTCTTTATTCCCCACTGAGGAGAACCGGTTTTCCCGCCCAGAGGACCAGCTCTGATCGCACAAAGACCCTCCTTAAGTGTAACATGATGGAAATGATAGAAATGTACTTTTTATGGATCCGGAGACCCTTCACCTTTCTACTTATTTTACATTTCTACAAAACGTTGTGACCATCCAAAAAGCTATTCGCTATATACGTTTTAATCTTCAAACCAAGTCTCCACGCCCAACGTTAGATCTATTTTCTTAAAGTCACAGAAAAACGCAAGAAAACTTAGAAATTACATGTTTCAGACTTTTTAATTCTCTCTAGTAACCTTATCACCTGCGGCTGGGTGTGTTCTATCAACATAATCCAGGTAGGACGACAAGATACTAACAGGTGTGTCGGGATGAAAGGTAAGATGACCAAATAGACAGAACGATGCAGGGAGGAATTTTCCCCGGAGCGAGAGAAGGCTTAGGTGCCAATTATGTGGCCATAAGATCGGCTTCCGCGGCACTTTCCCCTTCTCAAGGATCATGGGGTGACAGAAGTGTCAGGCAGGACAAAATATATCTACTGGTTTATGTCGGGACAAGAAGAAATGCTTGATGACAGTATTTCTGAAGGATAGCAAAAATCTAGTTTTCTGAATGAAACAGGGATGTTTGTGAGGGGGCGTGATGAGCTAACTTTAGTGTTTGAGGCGACACAAAGTTTCAATAATCCAAGATGTATCTGTCAAAGACTACGAGAATATGCGTCTATGTTTTACGCTTAGAATTAACGCAAAAGAATCAACACCATATAACTTTACATTTGTCTACGCGTCTTAAACACCAGCACGAAGGTGCACACGAAAGGGAAACTGTGATATCATATAGATTTAAAGAACTGGAACAAGTTGAAATTGGAATCATGCCGTTGCACTTCTATGATATCCCTTCCCACAACAAAAGAAGAACCTTGAGCCATTTCCGGTTTCTGTCTGTTCCAGAAAGGTCCAACTTCCTTCACTAATTATGTCGGTCGGTAGATCGTAAATAATGGTTCTGAGGAGGTCTAGCGTACTCTCCAAGCAGAGGTCAGTGGGGAAGATTGTGACCTTTTTATCATATGCCCTGTTTTCTCTCTAGTGGAGAGTGCCGACAAAAGACGGGGCATTTGATAAAAAGGTCACAATATATCTTCTCCACCAACCTCTGCTTGGAGAGTAGTCTAGCAGAGATTAGATCTCAAACAAACAGTTGTGACCGGCACACTTTCTCCAAACAAATAACCGATTGTTATACAGATACTGCAACAATAACATCCATGTCTTCTCTTCTCACTGGCTGTGTTTCAAACTGTAGTTCTGATAACAACAAACATTTTGTTTTAGTGTGAAGGCTCGACCACACACGTTTAAGGTCACTGCGGTGAATAACAAAGGTCTGTCGTGCTTTATTGTTCCGTACATGTCAGGACGTTCACACAGAAAAATTGCCTGTAGGGGTCTAAATGCGTGTTCAACCCACCCGCTCTACTTGTTCTGAGTCTAAACCTTTATGAGTGTCTGAAAGCCAGGGGTCAGTCTTAACTACGATGCTGTGAAATAAAAAGCAAACGGTTAAACTCCTGACATCTTAACTTCTAACCCCCTTACTGTAGGAACATACATCCAACACATACGCAAGTCATTTCTGGGCAGATTTAAGAGATTCAAACTCCCAGATACCAACTCAGCTTTATCGTACGGTCTGTTGCACAGAATCGGCAACCTTGGTGACTTTTGGAACCCTATTGTGAAACGCTGCTTATTCTCACGGAGCCAACGATTCAGCTCTAAACACCGTAGTATGAATTGTAATGGCGTACCAACATACAACCCTGCATGTCAAAGTAAGACCAGTACTTTCAGGTGTGACAACCCGTGGGAAGTGTAGGCGTGTGTTGTCAAAATAACCACATAGCTCACGGCAGTACAGGGCGCGCTGAAACACACGGTTTACCCTATGTGCTGCCCTGTGGTTACACTAACCGGAAAACAGCATGTCTAACGTTTATCTTAAACTTACTCCCTTCTCTAAGCTACTGGATTGCGTCATCATGTTGAACTAATGTAGTGCCCAAATGTTATGGATAAAATACTGACATGGACATGCAGTTAGGAGGAAAGAGAACTGGACGGTTGCTTTAGAAATATTCATGGACAATATTAATGCGCAACTATATTTTCAATTGTAATTCTAATCTTAAGTATTATATACCAGTTTGTCAGAAGTGTCTTCAAAGTGCAAACAGAGAATTGTTCTACCCTGGCCCAACAATGGGACGTGCCGTGCCACCTGTTCCGGCCAGGCTGACAGGACACATTGTCCAGTCACCAAGCAGGGGTTAAAGGTCACCAGGTCTACGGCCCAATTTCACAGCCGACTTGAGAGAGGAACACCATCATCCTGGGACACATTTCCCAGTCGTTAAGTCTCCCTACGGATACTCACTGCTACATGGAATTGTTGGAAACTTATATTTTGCACCTTTTCGCCTGACAAAACAATTATATTTCAGACATATTTATTTTTGAATACCTTTTCCAATATTTTAGACGTTGTTTGTTTGGTTTATAGTAAAATTTATTCAATTACATAACAGAAATTCATACGAATTTTGGAAATATAATATTGCATTTTCATCACAACAGTACATGTGAACATATAAATATTGATATAATGGACATCCGGATGGTTGTGAAAGTTTCCATATTTTGTTCAATAGCGTAAAATAAGACTCCTAGTCGATAAATCTTATACTCTACCAGCCTCTGCGGGTCGCTGGGAAAAAAAGTAGAAATTGGCCAAATAGAGTCAACTATATGAAGGGGGTCGGCTATGGAGATAGGGTCAAATATTGCGGATGGAAATGTTATCCTCCATGGCCAAACTCCACCGGCAAATGTTCTCTCTATAGCCGACGCGGTTAGTCTGGTAGAGACTAGATAAACTGGCGGGGTTTTGTGGCGGGAAATATTGTTCACGGCTGTAGTTATGCTGACGTCATAACGCAGACATGAGTAATATCACAGATCGTTGGTTCAGATCATAATGAAAAGGTCCCGTGTGGGATTTTCCTCACCACCTATCCTCATCACGTATACGTATCGTCTCTGAGGAGAGTTTGATGAAAACGTTATCATTTTCTGATAATGGAATAGTATCATGAGGCTGAGGTGAAACGTGAACCGACTAGACGCAATGTCATGACTTTACCGCCCCTGGGAAGTGTAGGCGTTGTTGTCAAAATAACCATCTCGCTCACGGCAGTACAGGGCGCGCTGAGATGCACGGTTTACACTTTGTGCTGCCATGGTCATGTGGCTACATTGTAAACCAGAAAAAAAAACAACTACAAATGATCATGAAATTACCCCATTTTATAATCTATAGGATTGCGTCGTAATGTGAAAGGAATGTAGTAATTCAAAATTAGAAATGTCCTTTTTTGTCACGAGTCGTCGTCTTGTCTCAGATTTTAAGTAGAAATAGAAATTTTGTCACTTAGCGAAGCAACCGTGATTGTGCATTGGATGTGTAGTTAAAAACGTTTCAGACTTCTATGAATCTAAGTGTTACTACACAATAGAACATGGGTTCTAGATAAGGAGTACTTGAGGCAGTGACAACCCCGGGGCCCTTTAGTTGGTTAGTTGCATTTATTTCCATGCGAATACATAATTCGTCATTTCAGCTTGTTAGAAATAGGAACGGGACTGCTGACAAAATGACACAAAGACGGCACAATCACGGACACTTATAGGACAATTACAGGTCATTCTATTGTGCTCCTGCTTGTCGTGAGGCGTCGTTAGAATACAGGATACACGCACGACACTGGTCACAGGAAAGTATCGGTTCAACATGGACGTAAATAAATCCCACTACAATGATGTTGTACCGGTGCTACATGAGTAACATCCCACCAAAACAAAACAAGGAAGCCGTTCCCCAGGCGCGGCGGTGTTCTGTGCCATTCCTGCCGCGTCCCACAGCAGCTTGTGCCCGGCGGGCGTTTTTCACTTGACTCGGCACGACCCGCGCGCACCAACAATACCGGTGTGACCCGGGGGCACGTCCCAGTCAGCGCGACATCTCCCGCACACTGGTTAGATCAGTTCCCGACGCGGCCGCGACGCCACCGTCCCGTTCTCTCCCTCAACTCCACACGACTTCTCATCTCAGTACCTGGTTACACGTTAACCTGAACGCGACTTAAGGTGGTTAACGACCATTCCAGGCGGTTTAACGAGCACTGCGGAGCCGGCGGGAGTCATGTTTACCCCGCTGCTGAGCGGACTGCTGACGCTGGTCTCTGTCGGGACTGCAGTCGGACTCGACCGAGGTGAGCTAGTCCCCCATCATTATCTCTACCCTAATCCAGGTGTGGCATTCTTAAAGCGCTGTAAGACGCCGGGATCCTTAAAAAATAAGACCCAGTGAGATGAAAACATAGCTAGTCTTGGATACAATCGCCTTTGTTACCGTGTAGGGTTCGACCGGGGGACACATGCCATGAATACCCGATGTTTTCTCGGCCTCTCCGCCGAACCAAACGTGATTACTAACTTCTAAAGAACGACACAAAACAAGACGCAGTTTCCTGTGCGTACACGGAAGGTCACCGCACACCTGGATATGTGTTAGACTACTGCGCCAGGTACTCAGGAGTAGACGTCTTACGTACGTCTTAAGATATCGACAGGCGGACATGCTTAAGTGTCTCACAAACCGACCAGGTGTTTAAGACAGCTTCAATAGTTCAGAGGGAACACAGCGCATTGGGCAGGGACTTGTAATTGCACGGAATGTAACGAAAATACTCAGTTTACGATAGTATAAAATGGCTTGTTTCATTGCGTCAAGATATGAAACAATATGCATGATGTCTCGATGGGTTACAGGTCTGTTGTAACTTGTAACTTTCGAAGTTAACAAATTGTCCCGTCCATTTTGGGTTGCTGTTCCCCCACGGTTTCCTACGGTTTCGCATGGACGAGCTCGGAAGGTATAATTAGCGTTACTCACTATTATACCGTACACACCGAACCATAACCAGACTACAGCATGTGGAAATTGACCTGTAAAACCACATACTGGCGAGCCGTATTGTCCCAATGTTGGGAACCGCGTGCTCGTAAAACTGACTCAATGTTTCAGTGGCCTAACTGAAAAACAGAAAAACTGTAAATTTATCGCTTTTAACTTAATATGATCCATGGCAGGATGTAGATTACTGGCTCAATGCCTGAATGACCACGAAATAGGTATATAAAAGTGTATATGTATGAACGAAAAGCATGGCGCAGCCTCTATTGAACACGCTTAAGACTCATGATAGCGTCAAAATCGTCTTTGACTGTTCTTCCCTCTCACCGAGTAAGTTGAGGTGGGTTGAACCAGTATAACGTCCTTTTCCTTTCATGTATTAGTATACGCCACTAGGGTCCCAAAATCATATAATTTCAAGGTCTTGTCAAAACCTACCCACAAACCAAATATCAATCCAATCCAACAAGGCCTTCTCGAGTTATGCTGTTAATGCACACATATTCATAACTTAACTTACAAACATGAACACAAACGCTACCGAAAACATAACCTTGTTGGCGAAGGTAAAATCGCTACAACTGGACTTCCTTTACTTCCCCCTATAATAGTTATTCCCACCACGATCGTGTGGTTGTTTTCTTGACGTGTTCAGCGCCCTGAAACATCGCACAAATCTGTACCGCATGTATTGTCCTAACCCGGGGTACTCCCCTAACTTCTGGGCATGCGAAGGCTGAGCTTTTTTGTCTGGAATTTAAGTTCGTTCTGCGTGACGGGCTTTGTTGTGTATCTCTTTCTGTAATCTTTCTTTGTCATGAAAATCGTGTTGAGGGTACGCCGTACATGGAGTCAATGAAAGTCGCTGTCCAATGATTCATGTGTGTTTCTTTCAAAAGGGCACAGGGGGCGTCCAGCTAAAAGGGAAGAATAAACGGCAACGATTTCCAGAAAAAGGAAAATCTTTGAATTCTATGGCCGCCCTCCAAAGCAAGCCGCGGCCTCGATTCAAACTAGATTAGCTGGTAACAACGGCGTGTTGTTTGGGCTTTCTTGAAACTTTAACTGGGGTGCAGTGCTTGGGCATGCAAGGCACGCATGGGGGCGCTTCTCGTGGACGATCTGTGTTTTGACCTACAGATTTTGAATCTGTTTCATTGTCCTAGTATCAAGGAGGTTCAACCCTCTCGTCCTCGCCTGTATCAGAGAAACGTTTGTCTCTTTTGTGTGTGCACGAGTCAAGATAAAGACAGGGGGAGGGGGCTGATTATAGTGAACTTAACACAAGGGAGACACAGGTGATTGTTATCTCGTCAACTCTTCAACGTTTAACACAGAACTCAATATATATGACATATTTTGTCACATTATGAACGGGGGGAGGCAAGGTCATAAACTTGTTCAAAATTTAATGTTCTAATGTCAGACTCTGCAACGTAAAGGTATTAGTCACCTCTACTAGACTGAGTTCGCCACGCCGGCTATAGGAAGAATGTTTGCCAGGAGAGTTTGGCCACCATAGAGTTTCATTTGCACGCGCAGGGAGAAATGTTAACCTTCCCGTGGACTGACTCTCTTGGCCAATTACTCCCTTTTTTTGCCGAATCCTACCCGTACCCCCATAGGAAGGCCTGGTGGAGGCACCTGATTATTTATATTCAGTCCACTGAACCCTTACTACTCATACCCCCCCCCCCATGTAATCATGTACATGTAATCAGGCATGCACTATTTTCCCACAACAGTTAATAACATTTCCCCCCGTCTCCATACCAGACCTTGGTCCTGTGCCAGCCCTTGAAGGCCGCCCGACAGAAGAGCGCCCTACTTGCCTAATGAACTTAACCCGGTCCCTTTCAATACTCCAAGGCCGATATTAGTACTGAAGGAACGTTTTTCATGACTGGTTGACTTTCTTTGGAGTCGAGGTTAACGCACTGTACCCTTTGGACAGGTAAAATTAAAAACAAGCCCACGACGCATTCTCTATCTTGCTAGCGCCTCACAAAGTGGGAACTTTAATCTCACCAAAGGTGAAGCGATCGCCAGGGAATTATTTCGTCCGTCAAAAAATGAATTCGTAGGGAATCGTCACGAAGAAAATGGCGGGTAGAATCGTCCAACTATGGTTGATAACTACATCCAAATATATCACAAATATGCTTTTGGTGTAACATCAATGAAATGTACAATATGCATAAAGAGCGAAGAAGTGAGACATAGAATGCGTCCTTTTTTCGCATGACTGCTGGCTTTTGATGGCTCTTCATGGTATTGTCTTTATCACCTTATAGAAACAGATTTCGTCCTAACTTTGCGGTTTGGTTATTTACCGTTTAAAGTTGATTGTGGTAGAAAAGGTTCGTACTCTTGTCATACTGCTAACGTGTCATACTAACTCTCGTTCCCAGACCTGGTGTTCCTGGCCGAGTCCTCAGACGGCAGGTACGGGATCGACTACTTCACTGCCGACAACTTCTGTACCCAGAACTACGGCAACCCCGTAAAGACAGCCACGTTTGACGACCTGAAACTGACCTGGGAACGAGGACTGGACCTGTGCAGGTAGCCCCACCGCATTCTGTCATTCTTGGCTGGGTAAAGGCAAATACAACTTAGAAATTCAACTTGTATGGTATTGGATTTGTACATGTTCAGCTCCAACCGCCGTTCGACCTTTGAGAAGCTTAAGGGAAAGATTATAGGGTGAAATTTGCCTTGTTGTTGCAGCATTAGCATCGTCCGTAGTTTACCACTGGCTCATTCTTTTCGCTTGCTAACCTCTAGCAAGCGAAAAGAATGATACAGTGTAAACTACGAAGGTTAGTAACCATGCTATTGGTGTCGGTGTTTATTCAGACAGTAGCAGGCATCTATCATGTGATGATAGCCGAACGACCCATTTACTGTGCATAGCATAGTGAGGACGATGGTCAAACGTTAACGTTGATCTGGAAAATTGAATCCAGTATACATCTCTGATATCTGTTCCTGTCCCTCCCACAGGAACGGCTGGCTGAATGACGGGACCGTGGCCCAGCCCACACACTTCTCCCGGCGGGGGTGTTCCGACAGGGGCGTCAGCCGCCTCAGCAGCCACCAGTGGAGCGAGAAGTTCGACGTCTGGTGCGTCGTGGAGAGACAGACCCGTGAGTCCGCCTTCTTAGTTCTATGGTAGAGTCAAAACTACGAGCCATGCAGTTTTGAAAGCTTAGATTCTAAAGCAATACGACTACGTCCATATAGGCTCTACCAGCCTCCGCGGGTCGCTGGGAAAATAGTAAAAATTGGCCAAATAGAGTCAATTGTATGAAGGGAGTCGGCTACGGAGAGAGGGTCAAATAGGCCTGCGAATGAAACCGTCTAATGGCCAAAGTCCCCCGGCAAATGTTTTCCCTATAGCCGGCGCGGTTGGTCTGGTAGAGACTAACGTTCATAAGGCATTTTAAAAGTCCTGCTCTCAAACCTCTAAATCAAGTCATAAACGTAGCACGAAAGTTCATCCGAGTTGGTAAATTGCATAATAAGAAATTAAACTGTTCTCTACATTTAAAACAATGTGTGGTGAAATCACGTGTCCGTAGCACTTGGGGCAGATAGCTGAAGAAGACCGAGAGATTCGGTCAAAAATTCCGTTGAGTCATTCTTTTTAGTTTGAGAACAGATCAATTTCTCATTAATTAATAAAAGTGTATACATGAGCTTCCTTTTTTCATATCACATATCATGCCATGTGAATCTATTCACTTTAATGCAAACTGCCCATTGTAGTTCATGTATTAAGTCAAATTCTTTTCTTATCTCAGTTTCTTTTGTTTGAATTGTTCTTAGCTTTTGAAGCACGAATACACAATGTATAATAAAAAGTGGCGAATCCATGACCAACGCACATATGCGTGTAAACAAGACTAAAATTCCATAGGACCTGTTTGATATGTTAGCTGACTTGATACACAGAATTCTTCATTGCTGATTAAAACCTATAAGTTGGTGATGGATGAGCTCAAAATGTCACTACTTTAGAAAATGGCGCCTGCCTGATTGCACCTTAAGGGTTAAAATGTCTTATGTGCATTCCTTAGATTACGGAGAGCCTGGAGCAAAGGCTTTAATGACAGTATTTGTTAAGACCTGTCCAGAATAAGGTTTTAAAAGATAAGGGTTAGGATTTTACCAAGAAAGAGCCAATCTGCCTTTTTGTTGTTAGTTTACTGCTTGATATATCTAGGCATAAACGTGCCTACGAAGCTTACAAAATCTTTTTTTCTGTCACGATATCTACCATATTTTATCATTGTATATCAATCAACACAAGAAGTAAATAAACAAATCGACAAATCGACAACATTCCCTGCATTTATTGGGAATATCTAGGACCTGAAACAACAAATGTTGTTGAAAATACTAATGGATTTAGATTGTTCAGATATCATGAAAAATCGGCGCAGATGGCCTGGTCTTTATGTAAGTTCTTCCCATTGTCCTGAGGAATGCCTGGCAGGATAATGAGGAACGCGGGTCTTCCTGAGAGAAGTATTACCTGTTCTGCAGGACATTATGATTATCCACCTCTGGTGCTCGCTAAGGCGTGACGCGAACCGGAACAGGTGGACATCAGAAGTGCTTAGTCGACTGTTTTTTTAATTTCTTTAAAGGAAGCATGTTTCGGTATTTTGGTATCAGTTCATTCAATACCGTTACTGTGTTTAGCGCGATTCTAGAATGAACAACTAGAATGATCTTCAATCAGTGACAACATTCTAATCTGGAACATATCAAAGGCTACACGAGAACATTTGACTACATTTGCCCATCACTAGGCAACAGCCCTCAATTCAGCACCGACGTTCTGTTCACCCACAACTGACGCTTTTAACCCCTTCATCTCTACTTTGTACAAAGCGCACTGAAACTTGTTGCAAACTTTAACGCACTACAACGACAAATTTTCTGTGACGGTACTGTGGCATTGCTTTCAGCTTGCAGTCTCGTGATGTTTGTTTGTTTGTCTGTTTGTTTGTTGTTTGTTTGCTTATTTGTCCAACTCAAACGGAAGATGTCGTAGCTCGGAATTGTCTCCGTTCATCTTTCTTTACCAACAACGCCAGAAAACGATCAAACATGTGGCCAGACGACGACAAATATCAAAAAGCGCCTTCTATTATCAAACGACTGCACTGCAGTCAGTAAGTACGAAGAGTACGCATGGATCAAAGACGACCTCTAGCAATCATAAACAGAACTGCAGACGTCCTGAACCCGTTTTGCTGCAGTAATATTTTTTACCGTTAGATGTCGCACATGATAGACGGCTGTAACAGTGGAATCACCAAGGAAGATGCCTCGGCGCGCGGCCTGCGTATTTAGACATGTAAAAGTTATTGTAACTCTACTGAACGGCGAAATTGTTGTTGTTTCTCTGCAGAATGTGTTACCATCAATCAGTTCTCGTGCGGAAACGGTCTGTGTGTTCCCAACTGGGCGAGGTGTGATGGCGTCAACAACTGTGGAGACAACAGCGACGAACAGCAATGTGGTAACAGATGAAACAAGACTTAGAACTTATTACAACTATGAAAAATACCATGTAACTTCTTTACTAACTTCTCTTACGTTTTGACTTGACTCAAACAAGGCGTCATCCAAGTTCAGATTCGGCCCACATCGATCTTTGCTGGCATTTTGGTCCTGGATATTATGGGTGGTCCATACGTGGCTTCTTACGCGTACGAAATTCTTACGCGAAGGCGTATCAAAGAATGATAGGCTGTTTGGTGTGCATGCGTGCCAGTGAATGTGATAAGTCAGCCACCCCTTTGATACCATACAGGTGGAGTGTTCCTGTACCCTGCCATGTCGGGAGACTCTGCTATCAACTTCTGGAGCGCAGCAAAGAGTTGTGAGGTCGTGGGAGCTCGTCTTGCAAGGTGGCAGGATCTGACAGAACAATGGGCCAAGGGACTGGATATCTGCAGGTAGGTTGTAGATACAATGATTACAGCACAGATCAATAAATCTGGAGAAATCCTGTTTTCTCATCGCCTTTTAACCTTTTACCTCTTAGTATATAATGTAATGGCAGGCAGGCAGGCAGTCTAAGGTAACTTACTAAAAAAAGGAGTACAGTCAAGTAACTTCTTAACCATGTATTAAAGCGCTTCATAGATAATTCATGTGTCTCGTTTTTAGATCTGGATGGCTTCAAGATGGCGCTACCGCCCGTCCCATCCACAAGGAGCGTGAGGACTGTGGCGTTGTCGGAGTCAGCCATGACGCAAACGTGATGTGGAACACCAAGCATGACGCCTGGTGCAAGGCACTCAGCAGCAACTTTGGTCAGTCAGGCTGAGAAATCATTCATTAGATAAAAAATCTCTCTGCCACTATTTTCCTGAAAGTTCTATTCTTCCAGGCTTCAATGTACACATCATCCTCCTCCAACTGTCTGTCAGATTCGAATTGCATACTTTTCTAAAGTTTGATGCTAACCTACCAATTTTTACAGTCTTAAGTGTAAAGAGTAACATTTACTTCATGGAGTATCTATTCTGTCCCTCCCCCAGCCTGTGAGTCTGTGTCCCAGTACACCTGTAACAACCTGAACTGTGTTCCCAAGTGGGCCATGTGTGACGGGGTGGACAACTGTGGAGACTTCAGCGATGAGCTGCCTGACCGCTGTGGAAAGGTTGCCGGCAAACCCAGTAAGCACAAAACCTGTACCTCTATCATTTATTTGCGGTATGCCTAAACACCACAAACCACCACAAACGACCGCAAACCACCGCAAACGGGTCTAATATGCAGTGTACATGGGCAGGGACCTTATGTCACGCACTGAATACATTGTATATGCAATAATGAATAAAAAATATGAAGCAAATTAAATGTTTACCAGTTTAATCAAGTTATTCCGCTCATATCAAGATCGGAAGAATTTTTGGCCGCCATATTGGATCGTTGGTGTTCGGGTTCTGCACTAGTGGAGAACTCTTTGATACCTTTTCTCTAGCTTGACAGACGACGAGGCGATAATTATCGATAAAAAGTGGATATTGTTGGTAATAGATTATAGTATAATGTAATTGTATCATTATAAAGTCATAAGACTTGTACACAGAGTGTTTCCAGCTTCAAATACAATTATGATCCGGCCAAAAATTCTTCCGATCTTGATATGAGCGGAATAACTTGATTTAACTGGTTGACACTTAAGATTTGCTTAGTATTCTATTATTATTTATACATATTTTCAACATATACAATGTATTTAGTGCGTGACATACGGTCCCTGCCCATGTACACTACATATTAGACCCGTTTGCGGTGGTTTGCGGTGGTTTGCGGTGGTTTGCGGTGGTTTGTGGTGTTTAGGCATACCCATTTATTTGCATTTGCTATCAGGAAATGCATCCATAAGGGACGTCTTGTGAAATGATAATAACATATTCCTCTGTTGAAAGGAAAGTGTTTGTTAGCACTTCTCTTCTTCCTTAGCCTCAGGGTGCCTGCAAGGTGGCCTTGTCAGTAGGTTGATAATTATCTATTTCCTTTTAGCCTCAGACCGACAGTCTCCTGAGGGCGCCAGTAAGGTAGTTCTGCTGTCTGACGAGCAGGGTCAGGCCACCATCAACTTCCTGCAGGCCGCTGACAGGTGTCTGGAGAAGGGCATGCAGGTTGCATCATGGGAAGAGCTGCGGGACACCTGGAGTGCTGGGTTGGACCTTTGCAGGTAGGACGGAGTTCTCCTTTATTTCTGCTCCTTATAAAGGGTTTCTTTGTTGTTAATTGGCAATGTTCTTTTTTACACATGTTGGGACATGGCAGGACATGTTATGCACTACTTGAAAATGGCTTGCATGGTTCATCTCTGTAAATGGTATTAGAGTTGCAGAGTGGCGTGGTCGAACTGCTTTGACACTTAAGAAGGTAATTGAGGAGAATGTAGGACTTCAGGATGATGAATTTTGCTCTGTCATGGACAGGGACTTATGGAGATACAGGTGTCACCTCACTGAGGATAAACTGAACTGAATTGTTTTTCACACACCACCTGAGGTGGTGAGTACTTCTTAATCTTTCACTACTACTTTTCAGATTCATTAGATTGAATGTGTAAAACTGTTTATCGTTGACAGGAATGGCTGGCTGTTGGATGGAACCATCGCCCACCCAATCCACACTTCCCGAGAGAACTGTGAGGAGGTCGGAGTGAACCATGAGGGGAGCCACGAGTACAGCGAGAAGTACAATGTCTGGTGCAGGGCTTCCAAGGACTATGGTGTGTGGAGTGATACCTTAGACATAGTTATCAAAAGACATGTGTCTGAACCCTCAATGCGACAGCAGTAATATGTTAACTAATTGCTGACTCTGTGCCAATGTTGACATATACAGCATGATGCTTCTTCAATTTTTTCAGTAAAACACAATCAAAACAAGATTATTCAAGACTTACAGAACTAAAAAATTCATATTGAACTGATTTGAAGAGATAAGATTTTGTGAAACTGACAAGCTTGTGATTAATTCCATGTTTTCTACATTGTTGTTGCTCTTTGAACTCTTCCCTGACTAAAAACAACAACAACTTTGTTTTCCAGACTGCAGTTCTCTTGACCAGTTTAGCTGCACTAACGGCCTGTGTGTCCCACACTGGGCCCACTGTGATGGAGTCGACAACTGTGGGGACAACAGTGATGAGCAACATTGTGGTAAGGAGAAGTGTGTTTTGTGAAGTGCGAGGATCATTTTGACTGGCTTATAAAAAGAAAAATTGAGTGTCCTGTTTGCTTATAGTTTTACATGTGTCATCTCAGATAACACCATAATGATAACTTCATGCATGTGTCCTAAAGCTTTGCCTCTTTGCTTTAAAGTTTTAGCCTGCTACTAGCATGTTACATTTTGTTCAATTCAGCTTGAATCTTTGCTGCAAGTTTTGCATTGTTTGCTTTTGTTTCGTTTCCTGCTGATCAGTAGGCTTGCAGGGCTTAGCTGTGCATAAAGAGGATGCTGTGAAAGGGTTACGGGACATGCACGGGCATGGTGGGTACATGCACATGGTCATCATCAGTAGTTGATCATGGATACATGATAGGATGAGGAAAATTGTCTTGAGTTTAAAACTACACATACTGAAAAGATATTCCCAGGAAGTCATTTCATAGGATGGACCAATATTCTATTTTATCAAACAATATCATTCAGATTGTCTGTTGACAGATAATTTCAACCTGGAAAAGAGGATCACTGTAAGGGTTAATCTTACAGACGTCGACATGTTTTTATGAATCTCTGGTAAAACCTGACATTTTGTTACAGTAACTATAAGAAACTGCACAACAAAGAAGCCTTTCTTCTGTATACTGCAGCTTATGTAGTGCATGTATTTGTTGTAGTCAGCAAAACTGGACAATAGAATGTTTTCATTTCTTTTTGCAATGCCACTTCTTTGTACTGTGGAAATTGTTTTATGGAAGACCAAGGAAGGATTTGTGTGAGGTGGAATTGTAGATTTTTAGGTCTAACTGGTCATGCAAGAATTTTTCTTACAACAAGTGAACATTTTTTTGGTTTCTATATTCTCACACTCCACACACAATCTTTCCTGACCAAACTTCCTGAGTTTATTGAAAAGCAGCTCTGCTTACTTTGCCTTTCTTTGCCATCCTGCCATATTTTCATATTCACAATGCCCATGCTGCACTGCTTGCTGCTCTGATGCTGATCTGCTGCTGTTTCCATATATGATGTAGAGTATAAAGGTGAGTTTAGAGGATTGCCATTATTTGTCTGTGGTACCAGACTCGTTATGTACATATATTTTCTTAATGTCTATCTATTGGTACTTTCTTGACTTTAGAAAATTTGACCTGTACTTACTATATATATATGTGAACAGTATTTGTAAAAGCAACTACACGTAAGTAGTACTGTATTGCTTCTACTAGTTGATAGACAATAACATTGAATTGAATTCAATCAAAGTTTACCAGTACACAATGGCTTTGACTCAAGTTTGGGTGAAATATACCAGCTTCTCCAGGATGTGGTAAGACCAATGAAATGATTTCTGTGTGTAGCTAAATAAGAAATACAACATGTGACTGTACAAATGTACTTGATGATAACAATTTTTTAAAGTACCCTTACTTGTTTATTTTATAATTAGATGTGTAGCAGTGACCATTTTTTATCTCAAACATGCTACATGTGTAGCTGGCATGAGGAGATGGATTGAAGTTACACACATGTCAATCTATTGCTACATGAGTAATGTTGCCATCTAACTTTGCCTCCAGGCTCTGTCTTCCTGTACCCTGCCCGCGCCACTCCTGCCGTGACCTTTGACCAGGCGGAAGCCACCTGCTCAGCTGTTGGTGCACGTGTGGCCAGCTGGGATGACCTGAGAGACACCTGGCTGGAGGGCCTGGACCTCTGCATGTGAGCATCTTAAGACAAATGTCTTTGTTTCATGGATCCTCCGACCCTGATCGCACTGATGTAGCTGTTTGGCATCCGCTTTTCTATTGGTTACAGAGTTAGGCAGCAGGGAGAAGGTTAAGTGTCATATAATGTTCTATTTGGTCCAAGGTGCTACTAATACATACACTTCATTGTGTCCCCAGTACATTATATGCCTGCAACACTACCATAGGCTTTTCTGGTATTGGACA
Source organism: Branchiostoma lanceolatum (assembly GCF_035083965.1). NCBI lineage: Eukaryota > Metazoa > Chordata > Leptocardii > Amphioxiformes > Branchiostomatidae > Branchiostoma > Branchiostoma lanceolatum. Next base: position 20,197,938 of record NC_089723.1, on the reverse strand, counting down.
TAACCACAAGGGAGCAGAAGTTTTCCTCATCATCATATCAGTTGAACTCACAATTTGTTTTTGTTTTGACTAAAAAAAATTATTAATTGTCCTTGAATAAGATGGTCTTTTCTTTCAGAATGTGCTGCTTCTTTAATACTCAGTAAATGCAAAAGTTTGCAGTGATTCAATTTGGGCAGAAAACAACAAGATATTTCATGGTGGTTTTAAGTTTGCAGTTAAGAAGTAATACAGCAAAAAACATGGACAATAAACTACAGTAACTGTAAACTTAAATGCATTCTAAGTACCTCAGTATGGGTCAAAACACAGAGTCCAGGTGAACTGCTGCAACACCTCTGCCCTGCATTCAACTGTAGAGCCTAATGGTGTTGAAATTCAACACCAAGGCTCTACCTTGAACAGCTTGTTGCACATACAGTTAAAGCAGGTTGGTGGGAAATAAGTTCACTGCTTGACTTGACTTGTTTCAGGATGGGGTGGCTTGCGGACGGCACGGTCGCCCATCCAATCCACACCGATCGATCAAAATGCGGCACCAACATCAACCACGAGGGTTCCCGCGAGCACTCGGAGAAGTTCTTTGTCTGGTGCAAGCCCAAGTACAAGACCTTTGGTAAGCTACTGGTGGACCATCTAAACTGTTTTCTTGTTTATACATGATGATAGTCTACTAGTATCAAGACCTGGGCCAGATAACTAGGGACAAGGGTTTGTGAACAAAAGTGGTTATTTACAATGGTGTCTGTTGCATAGTACAATCTTGATAAAAGCTGCCATACATTTAATGTTTTATTTCACCCAAACAGATCGAAGTATTTGTTTTTGCTTGTCTGCATATATATATATCTATATGTGTGTGTGTGTGTGTGGGTGGGTGTGTGTGTGTGTGTGTGTGTGTGTGTGTGTCTGCACTGCAGTTTTTATATATTCTGTAAGAGGGAGCAGTTTCTGTATGTACTGTATGTACACGAGGAAGTGAAGTCTGCCTTGTTCTTTGCCATCCCAGCTTGTAGTGACATCATGCAGGAGACCTGTGATAACGGGCTGTGTGTTCCGACCTCCGCGCTGTGTGACGGGATTGACAACTGCGGAGACGGCAGTGACGAAAAGTGTGATGGACAGAAGAGTAAGTTGTTTGTTTTCTTCTTTGATTTTGGTGATGTCAAGGAGCAAGATTGTGTACAGATTGTGTTGTGCACCAGAGTCCTGTATGTTTGTGTAGATGGTGTGTTCAGCACCAAGGACAGGTTTGTGTACAGATTGTGTTGTGCACCAGTGTCCTGTATGTTTGTGTAGATGGTGTGTTCAGCACCAAGGACAGGCTTGTGTGCAGATTGTGTTGTGCATCAATGTCCTGTATGTTTGTGTAGATTGTGTGTTCAGCACTAAGGACAGGTTTGTGTACAGATTGTGCTGTGCACCAGTGTCCTGTATGTTTGTGTAGATGGTGTGTTCAGCACCAAGGACAGGTTTTTGTACAGATTGCGTTTCACACTAGTGCCTTCTATATATGTGTAAAAGATGTGTTCAGCACCAAGGACAGGTTTGTGTACAGACTGTGTTGTGCACCAGTGTCCTGTATGTTTGTGTAGATTGTGTGTTCAGCACTAAGGACAGGTTTGTGTACAGATTGTGCTGTGCACCAGTGTACTGTATGTTTGTGTAGATGGTGTGTTCAGCACTAAGGACAGGTTTGTGTACAGATTGTGCTGTGCACCAGTGTACTGTATGTTTGTGTAGATGGTTCAGCACTAAGGACAGGTTTGTGTACAGATTGTGCTGTGCACCAGTGTACTGCATGTTTGTGTAGATGGTGTGTTCAGCACTAAGGACAGATTTATGTACAGGTTGAGTTGTGCATCAGTGTCCTGCATGTTTGTATAGATGGTACACCACAGCAAGAAACTGTGAGAGCTAAAAGATCTCACAAGATGTACGACACAGTGGAAAAACATGGAGAAAGACTGGATGCCCCTATAGGTTTCAATGACTGCAGAACAAAGTGAAAGATTTTTTCAATTTCTTTTGCAGGTTTCCAGAGACAATATCACTAATTCTCTCTCATAACCCTGTATTATTCCAGCCTCTGTGCAGAGCAACCATGCCTTTCTGTATGAGGGAAACAGGGTGTTTGATGCCCGTATGGACCAGGACATGTATGACTTCAGCCAGGCGGAGACCAAGTGTGCTGAGTTTGATGCCAAAGTCGCGTCCTTGGATGACCTGAGGGATGCCCATGAAGCTGGACTGGACCTCTGCAGGTATGTTCTTGTCATTTTTCATGAGAGGTCTCAAAGACAGATAGATCTTGTACTCTTTTATTACATTTTTCCTTAAAAATACTTGAAATGATCTTGTATTAAATGTCATACAATTAGGTTAGAACATGACCGGGTCAGAAGGGCATGAATAATGAATGATTTCACCTACTCCAAACTTCTATCTGCCCACAGTAAAGTCTATACACACACACAGTAGACATTTTGTTGTGAAATGTACATTCTCAGTCATCTGTCCATGATTATGGCTTGAAGGCTCACCAAAACGTTCCATGTTACTCTGTAGAATATGTGTATCAATGAGAAAAAGTTATATTTTTTCTGCATCTATTGTTTTCCCCAACAAGGCAAGGCTGGCTAGATGACAAGACTACTGGCCACCCCGTCCACTTCCCTCGTGAGGGTTGCACAGAGATGGGCTTGAACCAGAAAAGCGACATGGACATGTTTGAGGAGTTCCACGTGTGGTGCCAGCCTAATACTGTTGTCGGTATGGAGAAGATCATTCATAATAACTTCTGAAACATGATCTTTTTGGCTTGTTACCCTTGCCTTGATAATGCCAACCTTATGTTGTATAGTCAGACATTTTTCTTTTTAATGTATTCATCTTTCTCTCCTAGTCATTTTTTCTTCTAGACTTGTTTTCATTCTTCAATTCTTTTACCCATTTTGTTTTCACCTTTCCCTTTTTTCTCTCTCAGTTTTTTTGTCTTCTCTTTATTCTATTTTAACTTTGAGGCCAGAAGTTCTAAAGGAATTGAATATCCTTATAAGAAGTGATACACTCTTTTGTTTAGTTGATGGCAGTTCATAAGTTTCAGACTGCTTTTTTCTAGATTATAATGTTAGGATCTTCAAACTTGTTGCCAATGTTTTACATGAACTGTTTTCAGCCTGTGACCAGATTAACCAGTTTGGATGTAGCAGTGGCCTGTGCATACCTGAGTGGGCCAGGTGTGACGGCATCAACAACTGTGGAGACAACAGTGATGAGAGCAACTGTGGTGAGACACATCTTTAAAATCTGATCTCCGAGATGAAATCCAAAATTAGATATCAAATTCTTTTCACTGTAAGTATGTTTGTACTATACTGCAGTAAGGAATGTTGTTGATTGTTGATATGCACTCCACCAATTATCTAAAAAGTAATTTTGATGTATAATTCCACCAGGTGTCCTCAGACTGCCACATTAGAACTAGGTGTTATCAAGGGGCTTCTCAAGAATGTCTTGCACACCTGAATATCTGAAGTGTGCATACCTCTGGGCTGAGCAGTGCTGCATTTTTTAGATCTCTTTAAAGAATTTTGAGAGTTGCCACTCTTTTTAACAACTAGGTCACATTCACAAGGAAATTTTGACCTTATGAGAACAGTCTCTGTCCATAGTGCTGATATACTGGTGCTTACATTTTTTACACTTTAGAACACTTATGGTAGCCTGTGAGGGCAAATTTGTAGTGTACATTTTTTTTAGACAGTTTTGTTCAGAAAATGAATATTGTAACTCATCATCCTTCTGCTAAGACACAAAAATGGCAGATTACTTAGTCTTTTGTAAACAAAAAAGAACAGGATTTTTTCATGTTACAAATGATAAAAAAAGAACTGATTCTCTTGTCCAGGACATGTGTTCCTGTACCCTGGGAAGGAGAATGATGTGTCAGGTCAGGTGACCTTCTGGATGGCAGAGCAGACCTGCGCCAAGGTCGGTGCCAGAGTTGCATCATGGGAAGACATGTACAACACCTGGCAGCTCGGACTAGATATCTGCAGGTGATTCTTATCGTCACATTTTCTTCATTGGGTTTAGGCAACAAAGAGGCGTTTTGATGATTAATCACACTTAGAGTCCAGTTGTAGGTTAGCAAAAGAGATTCTAATAAGTTGTATTGTAAATAATTGTGTTGAGCAGGAAGCGGATGTGACATTTGTCTTATAAACCAGCGAACAAGTATGTAGTATAATTCTCCCATGAAGCCCTAAGGCTGTGACAATAAGGGACAGAGAGTTTTTGACGTAGCCAACTTCTAATGCATGGTTATCGAAGCTTTTCAGACAGTGTTCTGAATACTTTAGTCTGTCAAGTTTGCATTTCTAGCGGTATTACTGATGTTGCATCTAGCACATATCCCTAAATACCCCGTTTTCGAAAAATCCCGAATTTAAGTACCCCGCGAATTTATGTTACCCAACGTTATACATGATATGGCACTGGTTCATACTATTAGACACTATTAACAGAAATATAATCTTTTGAAAGAAGTTGGTCAGCCAACTGTATTGACCAAAAGACTGAAACATTTACATGCATGTAGCAGGCTGCCATCAAGCCTCCACGTCTATCCGTTGTGTGGCAGGAAACAACAGAGATTAAACTGGATAGTGAGTGAGTGAGTGTGTGTGTTCAGCCTGTATGAAGAAAATAAGTTTTTACACTCTTTTTTTGTTTGTTTCCAGGATGGCTTGGTTGTCAGATGCGACAACTGTCCACCCGATCCACACTGCCCGTGAGAACTGCGGTGACCCCGGACTGATTCACTACGGCCAGCATGAGTACAGTATGGTGTTCGACATCTGGTGTCAGCCTGTGGAGGAAGGATGGGGTATGTTCACACATCAATCTTTGCACATTGGTACCTGGTTTGGAAATACAAGATTGGAAATTAGATTTTTTTAAAGTTAAAACTTTTACACAATACAGGGTCTATAAGTCTAAAGCCCTGGTTACACATAGCTGAACCACCAGTCAACCAAGGTCGTACTATCTGTTTGTTACTTATACAATGTGTGTATTTGTCCTTTCACTCCTTTGTGTACATAATCTCTTTGTTTTCTACATTTTGTGCATAGACTGTTCCAAGGTGGACCAGTTCAGCTGTACCAATGGCCTGTGTATCCCTGACTACCTAAAATGTGACGGAGTTGACAACTGTGGGGACAACAGTGATGAGAAGTGTGATGGAAGTGAAAGTATGTAACGTTACATGAATTAAGTAGTTATGAAAGTCACATAATCAGGTTGTAAGAAGAAAAGCAATCTTACTTTAAGAAATCCTTCAAATTCAACCCCTCTATTGATACTATCCACTTTGTTAGAAATTAATCTGAAAATTGATTGTAAAATGTCTTCTCTAAGAGCAACGTCTATTGTAATTTCTTTATCTTTTATCAAAATTATTTGAAATAATTATCTTTTTATTTCTGGTTCTGGTTTGGTGTTGCATGTTTGGTTTGTGGTGTTTTATGTCTTTGATTTAGATTTTCTGTGTTACTTCTTCTTTATTATTTTTTGCTGTTTCTTGTCTTGTGGTGAGACTGTTATGATTTGATTTATATGTTAACTTTTTTATTTTCTGTGTTTCTGGTGCACGTTTGCTGTGTGGTTTGTGGTGGTTTGTGGTATTGGTATGGTGATGGCATGCAGGGGTTAGAATTGCAGATCAGGCTCGCAGAAGAGGTGAGATATTACAAAAAGCCACAACATCATGATGACTCCATCTTAGCTTTTGATTACAGACCTCTAAGAATTAAAACGAAGAAAGGTAAAATAAGACTGAATCACCTTGAAGCTATTCAATTATGATTCAAAGTTTGTAAGAGATAAAGCAGTATATTTATAACTGGCCCATTTGGGTTTGCAATCATGCAATCTGACAAACATGACATAACTTTCGACATGTATCAATGTCTTTTGGTTCCTTGTTGTTGTTGCACAACACTCATTGAGCATATGCTGCTTGGATTGCCTCTGTAATATTTCGTTTCACATTAACCATTGAATAAATATTCATGTTGTACAGAATTTTGTATCAGCAAACTGCATATTTTTTTAAAGTAACCTTCATCATTCCCTAGCAAAGGAACATCTCTAGTATGCATATCAAATTTTACAAGACTATATACCTATTGAATGACACTATATCTTTATAAATTATTCTAGGGCAGAAAAGATTTTGATATTAATTGGAATGAGATTCATAAAGAGCCTTGACATCCCTACAGGTGGAAACCAGATGGTGTTCCTGGTCGAGGGTGATGACGGAGAACAGTCCGTCACGTTCCTGGACGCTCCCGAGGCGTGTGCCAAGTATGACGCCAGGGTGGCGGCCTGGGAGGAACTCAGGGACACGTTTGTGGAGGGTCTAGATATCTGTCGGTAAGTCTTAGTGTCCAACCATGTCCTCATGTGTGAGTGTTCATGTTTTGTAGGGCTTCTTTTTGCTGAATACTTAAGGGACAGTTCACTCATGCCAATTGTCATGGTAACAGAAAAGAAAAATTGTCAAAACTCTGCCTTGCTGCTTTTGATTTCTCCGTATCACTAAATGTTTTGTCAAAGTGGTAAAATTATTTTTTATCAATTGTTGAAACATCACAGCCTTGGCTGGATGAACGACGCCACAGTGGCCCATCCCATCCACAGTGCCAGGGAGGACTGCCCTGATGTGGGCGTGGTTCACGGCGGCAGCATCGAGTTCTCTGAGAAACACGACGTCTGGTGCACCCCCATCAACAGCAACAAACTTGGTACAGTCCTTTCACAGTCATGTTTTGTTTTTTGAGCACAAACTGATTGCAAATCAACTTGATTTGATGGTTCTTTGACATCTTTATCTTAGATTTTGGAAACTCGTAGCTAGGGACATTACAAAAAAAGGAGGTTGGGATTGAAACTTAAATCTAACTCTATTCCCCTCCCTGAAACAGTATGTATAAAAGTAAGACTTTCCTCTCAGACTTTGTTTACATGTTGATATTCCAATTTAGAATTATATCTTAAAGATCAGATAACCAAAAAAACACATTGGTTTGGCCTGCCAATGAAAGTTTATTTCCAATGAATTTTTGCATTTTCTAATACTTCTAAAACTATACACTAAATAACATGGAAGAAGGATGTAAATATAAGCCTGTACAAAATCGCTGTTTTGATTTGTTCTATCACCTCACAACCTTTTGGTAGGTTTTAGTTCTCTCACTCCTAAGGTAGATGTCATGCATGCAGTGCTTTAAATACATTTTAACGTTATGACATTTAAATTCTGCTCTTTTCTGTGATGAAGAAACATTGCTAAGCAAGTGGTTGATGTCAGCTTTTTGTGGCTTTACTTTCAGAGTGTGAAACATACAAACAGTTCCCCTGTGACAATGGGTTGTGTGTGCCCCGCTGGGCCCTGTGTAACGGCATCAACAACTGTGGAGACAACAGTGATGAGGACCACTGCAGTAGGTGTTGCCTTCCATCTCTAAACAACCGGGTTGCTACTGTCTATTGAATGTCTATTCTATGGCGACATAGCTGACATATCTTGAAGCTAAGTTTATGTAGTACTGTTTTTACACATGAGCCCTTAGTTCTTTAATTGTATCACATGATGTATCAAGTAACATAGAATGGTTTTGGCGAGGCAGTCATTGATGATGTTGTGAGTGTGGTCCCTTGATGAAATTCTTATCCATTTGTTGTCATTATCATGTGGGCCAATTTGATAGCCAGTGAAACTCAAAAACTGATAGATAGTCGTACATTTGTACAATGTCATGTAGATTCAGCCAATTCTGCTATTTCTAGATATGTTCATACCATTGTTGTTTTCTCTGTGATATTTGTAGGGCCAACCTTCCTGCTACCGGGGACACAGGGCCAGTATAACCTGAGCTTCAGGGCTGCAGAAGCTGAGTGTAACAAGTTTGACGCCCGTGTGGCACAGTGGGAGGATCTACTGCAGGCCTGGGACAAGGGACTGGACATCTGTCGTTTGGTAAGTTCTGCTCCAGCAGAGAGCCTTTCATTCAGAATTTGAAAGAAACAGAGATCAATCTGCATTTCCAACTTAATTGTTAGGTGTTTGCAAGGCTGTGTATAAGCTATTTCTTTGGCCAACTCAGGTACATATAGCATTTTGGAGAGATACATTATTTGGCTTATAAAGGATTTTTCATACAAACAACACTCACTTTATTTTTTCAGTGCCTAGTTTACCTGTGATAATACCATTGAAATTGAGCTCTTTTATCACTAGTCTAGAGCAATGTTAACCTTCTCCCTGCTGCTTAACTCTGTAACAAGTAGAGAATGGGGTGCCAAACATCTGTCTCAGTGTGCTAAAGGTTAAAACATAAAATTTACAATGTGAACTTCCCCAGGGCTGGCTTCTAGATGGCACCGTGGGATTTCCCATCCACAACCCGCGGGCCCAGTGTAAGGGAGGTTCGAGCGCTAAAGGCATTCAGCACTTTGGCAGTCAGATGCACGACTCCAAGTATGATGTCTACTGTATCTTCAGGAATGAAGACAGTGGTAAGTACCTGAAGAGTGACCCAGTACTGTTGAACCTGTCTTTGAGCACAAAATTTGTCTTAGGTAGAATAAAAGGTAGGGAGAATGTTGATAGAAATAAGCTGATGTTGACAATTTTTCAGGCTCTTGCTTTTGCAATTACTGGCTTTATTTGTTATAACGAGACATTTGCCAACAGCAAGTTGATTTGTGTTTTTTCCCAGACTGCAACACCATCAACCAGTTCACCTGTGGGAATGAGCTGTGTGTTCCCTTCTGGCTCAAGTGTGACGGAGTGGACAACTGTGGGGACAACAGTGATGAGAACACCTGTGGTATGTATCACACGAATTGAACCAGTCATTATTGAGCTGAGAAGGGTGACAGATGATCACCAAAACGACGGCTCTCATAAATATGTGGTTGTAAACAAAGATCTCTGTTATTCACGTAACTGTCTGTTTTCCCCCAATGTGCAAGGGTTTGACATGTTTGCACTAAGGTTGTCATGATCTGATGCTAGACTTCCAGCTTCTTCTGTCCCATGAGATGAGATGGCGAGTGTCTATCTTAAATGTTATCTATAAAAGTCTATTGCTGTTAGCTCTGTGGGTCCTGTCCTTGTTTGTTCATTGTTTATCTATTCATGCAAAAACTGAAAAAGCCAAGTAATGAAATGAATAAAAAAATGAAAAAAGGGCTGGAAGAGAGAAGAAGCCTGAAAAGGCTTATGCTTAAAGCTTTGCAAATACGTCCATCAAGGGTCATTGTTATTATTTTAAATAGGGAAGTTCTCCTCATTCATTGATCAATTTGTTCACAGGGCCAGCTATTCTTGACTGCACCAACGGCCTTGCGGAGGAGGACTGTGACCTGCTGACCAAACTGCTGGACGCCATGCTGGCAGACCTACAGGAGGACATGGGGAAGATCAAACCCGGAGATGGCTCGGTGGTGGTGGCTCCGGGTAATGCTAAGGAACGCCTGGAGCAGCTGGCACAAAATATCAACGATATGAAAGTAGGAAATAGAAACACTATACATGTATATTGTAATGCGCTGCAGAAAGCCTAGAAGTATACTCTTATAACATACATGTATTCCAAGAGACCATTGCATCCACTGTCTTCTTTGTCAGAGATTTTGAAAGGCTTCGTTAGCCTGAAAAAATGATGTAAAATCACAGTCCTTACCACCAGGGTACTAGCTAGCAAGGAGTCCAGGCGTCTTTTGGATGCCCTCACTAAGGTAGCAGAGAAATTAGCATCCTCATTTGCAGCTGGACGCCCGGAGTGTACCCTGTTTCCCTGGCAATTACGTACACATGTTACTGTGTTACAGTGGGGTTTTTTTTCATCTGCGTAAGCATGAAAACTTATCGACACACAAAGCTACCAGGTAATTGTTGATTCATAGAGACCATTGTCAGACAGGAAGAGAGAGGTGTACAAATCAACCATCAAATGATGATGATTAAAACAATTCTCAAACATGCATCTTGAATATGATGAAGGAAAGAAATGAGATTGTTTTTCGGCATTCCTCTGCCGTAGGACCAGATCAAGTCGTGGTCATCACCTGAGATGGACAAGCTCGGAGATGCGATCAAGAAAGTGGATGAGCAGGATGCCACGCCCCTCGTCCGTAAGGTGTGTAGATGGAGTTTTGTTTGAGACAATTATCATGCTACTAAAAATTAAAGGAAGAGTAGTAAGAAAAACTTTTCTGTCCTCCTTACCTCTTATATGTACAGCCGGCAAGGAATTCCCTTGTTTTGCTTACTTTTTCTAGAAATACATCTTCCATTCTTCTTTAAACAGAACTTAGAAAAGACAACTTTTAACAAAGCAGACCATGGACAGACCTCTGTTACAAGTCTTTTTTCTGATATTGGTCCATCTAAAGCAAAAAAGCATTGATCATTAAGTGCATAACACTTAACCTTTATTCAATTCATTCTTGTGACTTCTTTAATCATTGCTTATAGTGAGATGGACCTCAGAGTAGTGTTATTCACAGTCTTTTAGTCTCTGATCCCTATTTTTCTGACTATATAACAATATGCAAAAAAAGTATAGTTTATAGATGCATGGTAATATATAGTCTTACTTGGAGAAAAAGCCAAGAAAACCAGTGGCTTTGTTGACTTCTTTAGGCCGAACGTGTGGAGAACAATGGAGAGTCTGTGGACAACAACGCAGAAAGGGCCAAGGACAGGGCTGATGATCTGGAACAGGAAATGGATGACCTGAAACAAAAGATGGGTAAGGCCACAGAAATAACAACAGTTCTCATAATTCCTCCTGGGACCCTAAGACTGCCACATTTAAAAGATAAAGATATCTACTAATACAGAATCAGAGATTTTCGAGGTGTGCACAAACACTTCAGATATCCAGGTGTGGAAGACATTGCTGATTAGGCAATCATTATGGTATTAATTCACACGGGGGCCCGAAAAGAAGCAGTCCGACTTGATGTGGTAGAACAATATTCAGTAACACAGATAAGCTCTCATTATAGCACTAGCAATTCTGTTACCCTGTTTTGGAACATTTTTTTGTATCTTACAAAAAACTAAAATGAAAATTTGAAATAGACAGATGAAGAAATATGTGAACTGACATGGATCAGTTTGATCATATTTAGATACATTAAAAATCAGTATTTTGATGGTAGCTATAGCCTTGGATCTGATCATCAGCATCAATTTTCTTGTATCTTCATCAGATGAGATGAAGGATGCTCTGGACAAAAAAACTGGAAGCAGTACCAGTGATGTTGCAGACCTAGAGGACCAGCTGAGAGAGGCACGAGGAATCCTGCGAGAAATCCAGCGACGGAAAAAAGACAACGTCAACTTCAAACCACACAAGGAGGCATCAACTGATGAGAAAGCAGAGGCTGATAAATGTAAGTTAGACATCTTGCATTTGTCTTGCCTTTGAGGACTTAAAACAATTTATAATGTATTGATGAATGTTTAGTATGTATGCTGGTTAGAGAGAGCATTGTTTTTCACTGGCAATGTTGTAAAGCTATGAACAGTCATTATCCAAACTATCTAAAATAATTGTGTTCCCAGAAGGATTTGCATTGAGATGACTCAATACAAATTCCTATGGAACTCACTGAGAATTGATGATGTTTACCATTATCATAGCCTTAGCGAGCTGTTCCCGACCCTAGTGCTGAAACTGTGGCTATTGTTAGATGGAACTTTGAAAAAGTTGAATGATATGGACATGTAAGATGACACTGTTTATCCATGTTGAGCTCATTCTCAATGGCTGCATATCATGCATACAGTAATGAGCCTGTAAGCTGATACAGTGATCCTGTATTTTTTTTAACCTTTATTTAACCTTGAAAGTTTACATACATTTCCACTGTGCCCATTTTTCAAGAGTTAAGGGAGGAGGTCAAGGGTCTTTTTGACATAATATAGGGAAAAAATTGTTTACAAAGATACCGTTACATTAAATATTCTATGTATGAACTGTATTTCACACCACTGTTATGTAACCCGATACCCTGTTCCAGTGTCCACAGATGTAAATGATTGGCTGAAGCAGAGCTCCACTGGATCCTTCGTCAAGATTGAAGCTGAGCTGCGGAAGTTTACTGAGGGTCTGGATGACCTTGCACAGGCTATTGACCAGGCAGAGGATAAGGTCAGTGTGCTTCTGACCTGGCCTATGAACCTTGACCTATGGCCCATATGTTTGTGATAATATCAAGCGTAGGCTGTTGCACACACACTCTTAAAGTGTAACATAAAGTCTTACAGATCAGCTGACAAATTTGAATGTAAAAGGTCAAAACATTTTATTCATTAGCAATTGACTAGAAGACTGAAAATGTTAAACATGGGGTGATCAGGGCATCTATTGAAAATCTATATTAAAGCCAAAATGTTTTTTTGTGTAATGTTTTGCAGACCAAGCAAGCAGACAATATGAACCGTGCCAACAGAAACCGTCCTGACAAGGACCTGATGAACGATGTGGATGTGAAGCACAACGAGCTAAAGGACGCCATTAATGATGGCAAGGCCACCCGCGACGAGGCCAAGACTGTTCGGGACGAGGGCAGGTCTCTTCAGGTGAACTAATGGCTCTTTTCTTACACACTATTGTGAAAGGTTGAACCGACCGGACCATCCTATGTAGTTGGATAAGAAGAGCCCTAATGTAAAGTAGTCACTAGTATGATTCAGAACACTTCAGGAACTAGCAACATTTGTCTTTTTCTTCTTACCAACCCAACCCAACCTTTTGGGTAAATCATCTTTTTTTTAAAAGCATTTAAGCATTTAACTGCCATCACCCAGAGCGTCTCTACACTTATGAATAGACGGGAGGCTTGAAGTTTAGATCATTGTGTATTTGCCTTGCCAAATGTGACACTGTTCTTGCCAAGAGATGCATCTTGACTTTGACTCTGAGTATAGATAGAATGTTGTAAGGTCATTTCATTTCTACCAAGATTTTGAAACACTAAAACTGTGTTTTCTTGCCTTTTTCAGCAAGCCCTAGAGAACAAGAATGTGCAGCTGACAGCTGCTAAGATTGCCATCCAGAACAAGGTGAATGACCTTGGGGATATCCCTGCACTGGAAGCCAAGGTCAAGGAGGCAGAGGAGCATGCGGAGACTCTGGAGGACAGAGCCAAGGCCATGGAACAGTTAGTCTCCTCTCCAGACTTTCTTTGCATTATAATTGGTTCAGAGTATCACGGTTAACAGGCTTTGACATTTAAACTGTTTGGTTGGTTTGAGTTTGATGCCATCATCCCATTGCAAACAATAGAGGTCATGGTAGACCAAGGAAATCTTGGTTAGAGAGTGTCTGAGGAAGGACTTTAAGGTGTGTAGCCTAACCAGCGTAGACCCGCTGGACAGAGCCACTTGGAAGTGCAGTGTGAAGACTAGCCGACTGCTGCTAACCCCTGTGTCAGGAACCCATGGAGCAGCATGATCAAATATTGGATACTACTACTGACAGTTTCTGTGCTTTCTTGTAGGCTGAAGTCCAGTGGTGGTGACTCCTCTAAGAAGGCTGTAGAGGTGATTGATGCCTACACAAGTGTGGCAGATAAGATCAACGATGCCGAGGCTGCAGCAAACGCTGCCAGGAGGGCAGCCAACGACGCCAAAAATGTAAGCTGTGGTTTCAATAGTGCTTATAACTAATTTGTGTTTTGCTTCCATAAAAAAGTCAAACCCAACAAGTTTAGACTTAGAACATTTGATTTAGTAATTTGGAAATAGAGTAGTCACATGTTTCTAGTTATTATTTTTTTATTACATTTGTATATCTATCTGTCTTGTTAGTTGCAATTAACTCATTAATGTCTGGTTAAAAACTAATAATGGGGCACAACAATCCATGGTGCTGAAATGCCTTCATTTCACTTCATGTCTGTAGAGAATGGTACAATGTCCGTTTATCAGCTGCATATTGTGACAAATTTGTACTTAAGATGGATTATCTGATGGTCCAATGGCAACGTCATTTTTGCTTCTAGTTGATTTTGTATTTAAATATGTAATATTCTCATTTATCTTTTTATTTTTGCGAATATTTCAAAGAAGTCTTTTTAAAGATTAGTACTATGAAGTAGTGTTTCTTTCATGTTTGAAGGATGTTTCTACTGTTGAATTACTCTTTACAGCTTGTTGACAATGGAAACTTTGTGGTGGAGGCACGGAATTCCAAGCGGACCAGTGAAGACAGGGAGAATCAGGCAAACGATCAGAAGAACAAGGTGGACAACGGTAAGAATTTCCAGTAATTGCTTTTAGTTTTTTTAGGTTTTCAAAGCCCTTTTACGTTCCAAACTAGAAATATATCAGAGTTACTATGAATCTGTATCTCTATATGATTGTATAATTGGTATGATTGCCCTTCAGCTTTCTATCACATGACAGTGTGAAAATGCAATACGGTGTTATCTTATCCTCATTGAATATGATAGGATTCAAGTTTGGTTGTTTGCCTGTTTATTTTGGGACAGTTTGTTTTGAATTTCATAGGTTGCCACATTTCGAAAACAGCTATCTTTTTTGCTGTTGTTATAAAGTCAAGCATAAGCGATTCAAGATGCAACTGTCTGGCTGCAAGTCTAAATAATGTTAAATTTTGTTCTTGTTTGTTTTGTTTGTGTCAGAACTGAAGCCTAGACTGGAGGCTGGACGCCAGGGTACAGAAGCTATTCAGAACGGGCTGGACAGTGGCAGGGCTCTACTCACTGACATCACCAGGAAACTCAACAATCTGGGTGAGGCTCATCACTAGCCATCCTTTTCCTCCAGCTGAAATGTACTACTTTTGAATAATTAGTTCATGATTAATACCATTTATGACTTTCACCCATGCTGGCCTTCTGCATGTACTTCAGTATTATTATACCATTTCATGATATGATTTATATAGATTCTGTGGATCCAGAGGGCAATAGTTTCAACCTCGCTTAGGTATAGTGCAAGGGGTTATATTATTCATTTTGGATGGTAACATAAAGCCAGCGGCTCTGTGTATGGGGAAGCTTCAGGCATTAGCATCAGGCATTATACATGTACCTCTGCATGAAAAAGAACCCATTACACACAGCACCTTGAGACCATGTCTAGTGGAGAAATAGACAAAAAACAAGGACATCAACAACAGCAACATCAACACACTTTGCTAGAAGAGGAGGGGTCAGCCAGTGTGCTTGGGTCTTAAAATGCAAGCCATACCAATGCTACTTTGTACTACAACTAGCTATAGCGAGAGAACAAAGCATTATGTTTCACCCCAGCTGAGTATGATGGCTTACCTTGCTATAGACCGATCCTGTCGAACACCATATCGAACGAATAGAAGACCCATAGAAACCCCTGTTCTATTCAACCCACCTCCGTCAAAAAAAAAGTTGGCGGGGCAGAAATGGCACGTGTAAAGCAGGGTACGTATATCTGGGACAGGTTTTCCACTGTATTGGTTGAATGCATGCTCAGAACAAAAACGAATTTAAAAAGAAAATAGATTAGGCGCTCAAGGAGAGGAAGCTTGTACCACATGCTGACTACTACAAAGTCCGCTAGCGCAGAGTTCCGTCTCTTCAGTTACTGGTGTGTGAAACTGGTTAACTTGAAAGTGAACAGGGAGGTAAAAGGATGCATTTTAATTCTTAGTTACTAAATACCATGCAGCTGTTATGCATGCAGTCAATACAGTGGGAACCCTGTCACAGATATACGAATTCTGTTTTACACGTGCATCGGTTGCTTGTCAGGAACTGGGCGCTGATGTCCACAGACAAGGGAAAGCTATGCGGCGCATACCACTTTAACATTGACCGAAAACATTACGGTCTCACCGCAACTACATGTACACCTACCCCCTCCTTAAAACAACTCTACCCGGTGGCTACAGCCTTCAACAAAGAAGACATAGCATTCTTATTTGGCCCGCTCTGAAAGGGTTTCAGTGCCACAAAAGCTAAACCGAAGTCAGTGGCATTATTTTCAACCTAGCCGCGGCGGCCATGTTTGGTCCGTCAAACCCTGTTTTTGACGGAGGTGTTCGAAAACGAACAGGGGGCGTGGCTTTGGGATCGGTCTATTCCATTGTTCATGCTACCACATTTATGTAGCTAGCAGATACAAGTTTTTTTGATATTTTTCTCAATCTTTCTGCATCGCCAGAACTTACCGAATCGGTGGATCGGGCAAAGATGGAGAAGGCGGACAACCGAGCCTCACGAGCAGATGACACGGTGAATGACATAATTTCTGGAAAGTACGCTGATGACAACAACCTGCGTGGGAGGCTGAAGAGTGGTGAGTCTCTTCTTCAATGGGATATATAATTATGCTGGCTTTGAATTTGTGTCAATCACACTGTCAGCAGTGGTGGGTTTGATGATGGTGTGTGAAGTGTGTTCAACTCTGGGGAGTCCCATACCTATTCTCATAAGTAGTGTCTCTCTCTAGTGTTAAGCAGAGAAAGCAGTATGTGCCATTTTTCAAGTCATTGGTATGACCCAGCAACAGTTTGAAAACTCTGCCCCTAGCCAGGCCATTGCACTCAGGTCTTTTATATCTACATTTATATGAATTATTGTATATTCTAAATTCTTATCTAAGTCAATCCTACAGTATGAAAGACATTGTATACTTACAAGCTGCTACAAAGTTTGATGGTACAGTCACAGAGCTCATGTTGAGCAGATTCATTGTTATAGTACTCAACTTAAGCATCTAATATGTAGGACCATTGCTTGAACATGATGTGATTGTATTATCTTATTGTTTGCTGCAGTGCAAGAGATGGAAGATGCTGTTGGAGTCAGCAGTAGTGGAGGAGGAACAGGAGACCTTGGCGGTGTCAGGGCCAACTGTGAGATTCACCTTGTACCTTTACAACACAATAAGACCAGACTTTTGCAACTTTGAAGCTTTATTGTGTTTAAGAGTTCTTTTAAAGTGCAATTGTCCTTTTGTTTATACCATAGTCTAGTGAGAGTGTTACTGTTCAGAAAAAGCCATCGGGCAAGATAAAGTTCATTTTCTGAACAACACTTTAATCAACAAAATGACAAAAACACCTAGAAACAGCTCAAAAACCAGCCAGAGCCATTCCTTTGCTTGGAGAGTAGATTTTAAAACTAACAAATATACTAGCTCAACAAGCTTCCAATTCATAATTATGCAGATCTACCTGCCATTTGATCATTGACATGAGGTGATACTAGGAGGTCTGAATTTGTTCTGCTTTGGTCTGAGCCATTTGAAAATTGTGACCCAATTTTACTTTTATCCCTATTGACTATAAATTTTCAGAGTGTTAAGTTTACTCTGCTCTGGTCTAACATCTACTAACATAATGTACATAATTTCGCCACTCTAAAAAAATACATCCGAACAGATCTCCAACCCAACGTATAATGGCCTCCTGTATATCACTCCTGCAATAGATATCTCTCAAGCCCCTTTTTTTTTCAAAGTAGCGTATTTATATAACTGGCGTATTAATGTTAATGGAGGTTAAGCCAACACCCCTTCCACTTCTTCCCCCAGTGAACACCGTCAGGGCCAGTCTCCAACAGGTGACCAACCTGCGTGCCGAGCTGAGCGCCAGGTTCACGTCCATCAGCGGTTCCTTCAACCAGGTGACCGGCAACCTCAGGGCCATCCAGGAGATGGTCAAGAAGGCCAGGGCAAAGGTCAACGAGGTCAGAGCCAGTCAATTTTTCTTTCCAGTGCAAAATCTTTATGATGTTCACTTGCCTGGTCTAAATTATTCATGGTTCCTTCCTGAAGATAACTTACATGTGTCCTTTTCAAACTTTATACAATAGAAGGTTAATGCAAAGTCTATTTTAGGGTTAACTTTTGCCATGAATTGAATTTGTCACTGGTTATGTTGACAGTACTGTGTCAGTGTACATATTTACAAATGTCAAGGAAAATACTGTTAAAAGTATTTTGTGACAACCATGTAGTATACGGGTCATGTGTAGACACTTTACAGCTGGAACATTTTCTGTGTTTAAAAAATTACAATCATCAATTTTTACTGCCTATTTTGAATTCAGCTACATGAGTCATGAGGTAAAGAAAAAAACACCTGTTTGTCATCCTTTCAGATCGGGATTCCGATGAACTTTGGCCGGAGGTCTGCAGGTGCTGGAGGCGGAACCACTGTACAGCTGAACCAGCCCGCTATTCTTCAGCGACTGCCCAACCACAAGAACTACTTCACTCTGTCCATGGAGATCAAACCCACGCAGCAAGACGGAACTATCCTCTTCTTGGGAGACCCTACAAATGTAATTAATTAAAAAGTTGCAGTGTTATAAGATCATTGAAAATGTAATGCAAGTTTTAGAAGCCTCTAAGGACTTCAAGTAAGAGACACAGCGATACTCAATCATGATGATGTGTCATGACTCATGAGTAGAAATCTGATATAACTGAAATAACACTGCACACAATTTTGGCTATCTGTTATCCAGTCTTCCAACTCATTGAGGTCAAGGAATGTGATTTTGCGTTTGAATCTCAGACAAACATAATAGGATTTTTTGCACTGGAACTGTGACACAGGGATACTCAATCATGATGATGTGTCATGTGTAGGAATCTGATGTAACTCATATAACACTGCACATGATTTTGGTTATCTGTGATCCAATCTTCCAGCTCGTTGAAGAATATCGGTCAATGGATGTGATTTTACGTTTGAATCTCAGGCAAACGGAGGATTTTTTGCACTGGAACTGGTTGACGGAAGGGTTCGTGCATCCACTAAACTGAGCGGTGCCAGCCCGTTCTTTGTCAGCTCGAGAGGACAAGTATCCATGAACAGATGGAGCTGGATCAATGTGGAAAGGTCAGGGCACATTCAGTCTGTGGGTGAAATGTCTCAATCTCTAAGCAGATCTTGGGAAGGAAGATCGTAAAAAATTTGGACTCTCATCTCTAACAACTGTCTGCAGATGTTGGGGAGTGGATG
Organism: Branchiostoma lanceolatum; assembly: GCF_035083965.1. NCBI lineage: Eukaryota > Metazoa > Chordata > Leptocardii > Amphioxiformes > Branchiostomatidae > Branchiostoma > Branchiostoma lanceolatum. Next base: position 20,178,865 of record NC_089723.1, on the reverse strand, counting down.
GCTGCAAAGAAGCTTGGCAGTCAGAAATGCTATGATCTAAAGATTGATCAAAATAATGTATGATCTCAGTTTTTGACAAAAATCTAACGATCACACACTACAAAAAAATGTGCTACTTTTTCGGTAGCTTTCAAGATGCTATGATCTAAAGATTGATCAAAATAATGTATGATCTCAGTTTTTGACAAAAATCTAACGATCACACACTACAAAAAAATGTGCTACTTTTTCGGTAGCTTTCAAGGAGGTTATAGTGACTAATGATGTTAACTACTACCCTCTTAGCTATCATTGAAAATGTACAATGACTATAGAATACTGCCTGAACTAACAGTGCCTGAGTGTGCTGTTGTTGGTACGATGACTATAAGATGCTGTCTGTACTTGAAGTACTGCCTGTGCTATTGTTGGACTGTGAGACACTACCTGGTACTAAATGTCCTTAAGGTTTGCTGTTTTAGTACGATGACCCACTGTCTGTACTTACCTTGCCTTTGCTGTTGTTGGACCATCAGGGTTGCTAACCGTATGGAGGTGACAGTGTCAGCAGACAGAGAAGAGACGACGGGCGGAACAGATGGCTCCAACTTTATCCTGTTGGACCTACCTGCAGGCTCAGGACTGTACATGGGAGGGGTGCCCACTGGATCCAATGTGAGTGGAATTGTACCCCTACAAGACCCTTTTTGACAACTTTCACATCACAAGTTGTATACGGGAGTTTTGAATACTTTTCAAATATTTTGCATCTCATTTTTTCAGCTCCATGCAGGTCTGCAGGGAAACGGTTTTTCAGGCAACATCGATGAGCTCAAGTTTGGAGAAACTCCGCTGAGTCTCTGGAACTTCCAGGCAGCTGCTGGCATGCTGTCCCCCGGGACACCTCCGGATAAGGAAAGGTGAGACGCTCCTCTTCCTGTTGAAGTGACTGCTATCATCATGCTGATCATTCTGTCACTTGTAAGGGTTGGAGGAGGTCACCAGTTGAATGACCTGTTTCAGTGTTGGGAGGCTCGTGACACGAAGGTGTCGATGGTGGTTGCCTCCACAGCCGTTTGTGGTAGGGTATTACAATGATGCCTTAAGGTAGTCAGTCCTGCCAACAGGCTGTACAAACTGCAGGCTATGGGCTCTTCTCTTTCGTGATGGGGCAGGCTGGAGTTTGCCCCTGAGCCCATCTGTGCAGACAATGTTGTGCTGGATCCTGTACAGCATAGGTGGTGAAGGCTAAACTGTCGTTGGCAATCCATTGAATATCAAGCTACTTCATCGTGTGTTACAGTTTAATTCTCAGAATGCTGATAGTATGCTAAAGGAATGGTGAGGTTTTCACAGTTGAGTTTAAATAAGTATGAACAGTCTGGATCTCGTTCAGAGGATCAAGTCCTGGTCCTGAGCCTGAACTTGGACCTGATTCTCTTGTTTGGGGCTAGACATGAGTCAGGGCTTCATAGATTTAGCCTCACATACGTACAGTGCTTAAGGATTTTGAGAAGATAGATAGTTTTACACTATACAATAATATATATAGTCTGATACAGATATACAATACTAGATACAATGACTGACACACATCTAATTCCAGGGGAGTCACAACTACGTTTGATGGCTTTTACTTCAATGGTGAAACGTACGGTTACACCAAACCTGATCCAACCAAACCTGTGGACATCTTTGGCGCAGACAAAAGTATTCAGTTGTTTGTCAAGCCAGCAACTGAGCAGGGACTTATCTTCTTCATCGGTGACAAGGTAAGGCACTCTTTTTCTTATTATTAAGTCCTCAATTGAACTGAAGCGAAGTGCTTTTTCCAAGTAGCTAGTATATAGAATTACGTAGTGCAATGCGGCTTTGCTATGGCTCATGTATTTGGCCAAGCATGCCTGGTCAACCCTACTGTATGCAATTATAAGTGTGCTGGGTTCTTTTGCATGCAGAGGTTTGATGCCTCAGAGAATCCCTCTCCACTGTTTTTTTTTTAAAAAAAATGTTTTGTTCCACCAATATTACTCTCAGACTATTATCCTTATAATAAATGATATCAGGACATGATGTTGATCAATACTGGTCTGATGATCACTTATACCTGAACAAGATATGATTGTGAAGGTCATCTTATTTTGAATGACATCTCAATTCATCACAAACTAAATGCCTTATTCTGCATCTATCTCACTGTAGTGTAGTTGTGCATAGTACATATTATATACATTCACACAGTGACAGTCTCAAACTGTTGTACAGTGGTGGGTCAATTGTATTGTATTGAATGAATTACCATTGTATTGCAATGATCACTTTGGTGTTCTCTTTTACAGAACTACTTCATTTCTGTGGAGCTGATTGACAATAGGATTGTGGGCAAGGTGAAGCTAGGCAACGGTGCCACACCAATCGTTGTGCAGACTGATAAGACCATGAGAGAAATGATGAAACAAGAATTCATCAATGTAAGAATTGTTACTGTACACCACACACTGTACAATAATCTGAATGGGTTACTTCTTTTATCATATAAATTAGCATTATATAGTATCAACATCAGTTGTAGGAACTTGACGTACTTTTATAACCCACAAGGCATTTACATGTAGAAATGTCTCGTGGGTTATAATAGAATAGGTGATTTCATCATTCTGTCAATAAAATCAACATGGCTTACCACTAGACAAGGTTTTCTATTCTACATAGTAACCAACTAGTTATGACAGTCAATTTCAACCTCTTTCTTGACAGCTCTGATTCAGAAAGTTGAGGTGTGAGGAAATATAATGCAGCAATAATTGTTGTTATTCACATTGTAGTGCCTAATATATACAAAATGTATATAGTGGCACATAGTCAGCAAGTTTCCTTACTGTTTCTATAGCAGAGTATATTTTCACTGGGAGGGGTTGCTTACTAAATAATAGCTAGCCCGTCCCCTTTAAGTCCTCAAACAGGGGACCCCCACTTTATATGGCTTCTGAAAGACAGGTGCAGACCCATCTGAGATACCCTTTCCATGATTGAACCAGGGTCTCCCAAAATTACCAACTACTTGGAACCAGGATCTCAACTGTGAGGCTGCTACCATTTCAGCATTTGAGCATAATACACTTTTATAATAAAATTGGTAAAGATTTTGATTGTAACTCATGTGTTAAACCCAGGTCATTCTGACTGCCAACACGAGATTGTGTCGACGACAAGGAATGGCCAACGGCCTGGGGCTTATCGTTGGTCGAGATCTGTTCTGTGAGAAGATGAACGCCCCAGCCGGGGACTCTCGGGAGATCGGCAGCCAGGTGTACTTGGGCGGGCTGCCAGATGACCAATGGCCAAATGAGTATGTCTTAATTGGGACTACACAGTACATTGTACATATAGTTGACAGCACTTAAAAAAGCAGCAAATCCCAGTGTTGTACATCATGCATTACAGAACACATGACTTGCACAGTTTGCACTTGCACTTGTGCCAATGGTTTTCTTACCCCATTTCTGCACCATTCACTTGGTGAATGTAAGCAGTGTTTTTTTTTTTTTTTACAAAATATTCCTCACATCTTTCCAGAATATCCCAGAACTTCTACGAGGGTTGTGTGAAGAACCTACAGGTACAGAGACAGGACAAGCAGATCGAGGTGACAGGAGGGGTCATCGGAGGATGTCCAGCACTGGTGGGTGTCAAAAGTTCAAGTTTAAGTCCTTCCCACACCAGATAGTGCATAGGGCTGTGCCCATCCCAGTTCCGATAGCCCTTTGGTCACACAACTTTGTGAAATCACTACAGCAAGGGGCTAGTCCACTGGATGTGGTGTGTGTTCAACTACCGGCGTACCGTACCGTGCCATATTTCCAAATGCTCAGAGTGTTAAACAAAGAAAGCAGTATGTAGCACTGTGCCATTTTTAAAGTCTTCGATATGACTCGGCCAGGGATCAAACTCATGACCTACTGAATGTAAGGTAAAGTGAAACATTCTACTCACTTAGAAATTGCACCCGGTCTGCTGGATACCATTGACATAAATCCAGCAGGTCTTAATTCTACATCCCTCAATGGACATTTGTTATTAATCATATCTAATGACAATGCTCTAGTTCATGGTTGATATGACAGTCTCATTGCTGCTCTTGAATATCATTTCTAGGTACATGAACTTCAGTTTTCAAATGCGCAAACAAGTTTCCTGAGGATGGACTGGATTATAAAGGCAACATATCAAAACTTTGTCGCCACATTTGCCTTCAAAACCACCAACCCAAACGGCCTGATGCTCTATGGAAAAGGAGATGGAGAGAAGAAAGTAAGTGAAGCTGGCACCAAAATTGACAGTTGACTACACAAACAAATTACTTTAACGTGCATTTAAATTTTTCGTGCATTTAATGTCAGCACCTTTTAGATAATGATATTGTTTTTGATCTTTTTTGGACTGAATTTAATCTAATGAACTTAATTCATGTAATTGGTATGATATTATTATGATATGATGATATGGTAATCATTGTGCCTATTGGTAGGTCTAACAGTATAATGTGCATTTAAAGATTATCTCATAGATTGTTACAAGCAATATATTTATATCTAGCCTGGAGTCCAGCCTTGTATGTAATTCTTAGTAAGTTTAACACAAGCCTTACAATAATTACAAAGTAAGACCATTGTGCAGTTTTGAACTTAACATGATACACTCTTAATTTTCTTGTCAGTCCTGGGCAGTCTCCATGAACAAGGGGAACATCATCTTTGCCATTTTCGGAGATCCAAACCGTGGGGCACATCGCGTTGTGAGCCAGAGGCAGTACAACGATGGGCAGGAGCACTATGTGCGAGTCGCTAAAGTTGGCAGGGCGTGAGTGACTCTTTATTATTATATTATATTGTGTATTGTTGATAAAATCCTGGCCTTAAAAACGGATGTTTTGCCTTGGTAACAGCTTGATCCATGAGTTCATAACAACAAATTGCAAAAGATGTTCAAGCAACTTGCAGTTTCACAGGCAGTAAAAGAAATAATATGTTTTATTTCCTGAAACTTTGAAATAATGGCACTATTTCAAATGTTGAACACCATCATCAACATGACATTGTACAGTCAAACCTGGATTTAGCAACCACTCAAGGGACTGAGGAAAAATGCAGCTGAGTTGGTTGCTCTGAGGACTGGCTGGGGTAACTGATGTAAAAATGCTGCCTAACTCTGTAACCAATAGGGAATTGGGTACCAAACGGCAGTAGTACTTCAGTGTGCTAAAGGTTGAAAATTGGTCAGGGATAATGGACTATTGTCTGTCTCACAACAATCCCAGCTTAACAATGTCCGTGGATGACGTTGAGGAGCCCGGTAGTACCATGGAGGATGAGATCCTGCAGACCCCCGAGCTGCTGCTAGGGGGCCCCGCTCCTGACATGCCGCAACTCACCCCAGGAAACGCGTGGCTGGTGGAAAACAACGACCACTTCACCGGCTGCATCAAGCATCTTCTGGTCTCGTAGTAAGTATTGGAACATATTGTTTGCATATCGAACGTGGGTCAACCCAACTGTACCCACCCCCAACTTCATTAAAAGATTACAATTCAGTTTGAAAACTGATGACATTGTTTAGTTTTTTTTATTTATGTACAAACATTTAGAAGTTATGAAAACTCTTGTTCGGAACCTTGGATTATGGTCTTGTTCTCTGGCACACCTTGCAATGAAAAAAGTTAAACTTATGCTGAAGAGAGTTTATTAACCACAGTAGCATCCATGCCCATGGTTGTTTTACAAAAAGTACACTTTATCCTTTGAAAAGCTTCTTTTGTGATGATATATGCCATATACATTGTTGAGCAGTGTAAATCAATGGATACTTCTATCATTGCAGTGACAACGTCAAAGGAGTCGTGGTGGACTTTGTGAACAACAAGGACCGCAAGGATGTTAGCTATGGCACCTGTAATATTTGATCTAGTTTGATGATAATGACATTGAAACTTAAGGTGTAGCAGTTTTTTTATCAATGAGGTAGAAAACTGCATACTTTATCACACTGAAGCTTGCCACATCAATTTTACCAACAACTCTGTCTTACAAATCTTTTGCTTCTTTTAAGAATTTAACAAATGGAATCAATGTTATATTGTTACTGTTACAGTAGTTGATTACTTCAGTTTTAACTTTTCATGGGATTTTGTGTCAAAATGTCTCTTCAACATGAAGCCTAAACCATAACAGACAACTTTTTGACCTTTCAGAATTGGTATGGCTCATATTCATGTCACCAACAAGAGTAGGTAACATAGTGGCAAATGGAAAACTTATATTCATAACACTCAACATTAGAAATCCCTCAGTATTGTCTCTGAGTCTATTTTGTCTTCTCATAAACAACCTCCAGTATCATTCTGGAGTTCCAGTTAAATTCTGGAGTGGCCTCCCAGATGGAACATTATGCATAAATATTCATACAGTTCGAAGGTTATCCATAATCATGCATAACCCTTGAAATCATTATGTATAATTATGCATAACCTTTGCATGGAGCTATATTTATAATCATGCATAACCTTGGATCATTATGCATAAAGATGCATAATTCTGAACACTGATGCAAATTTGGATTTATCCCCAGGGGGTCGGCAATGGCTGCTACACATTTGTTACATCATTTCTACTTCCAGTTAGCAATATTAGCCCATCCGGGTGTAAGATTGCTGAGATCTGGGAGGCCACTCCAGAATTAAACTGGAGGTGTTCATAGCAAAGGTGTATCAGTAGTGCAATTTTGCATATGACATACACAAAGGAACAATTGGTGGTAATGGAATAATTAGTGTTCATTCAAAATATTGTTTTGGAACTTTGGTTTAATTTGGGGATGAACATTTGTTTGGTGCAGAATATATTGGGTAAAGTTATATTAGCACAAGAGATTTGATCACCACTTGTCAAAGAGCATTGATTAACTTAACATTTGTGCTAAAACTAGGTGAAAAATATTACACTTCAGAATTTTCTCTCCAACCCTAATACTTGGACTGATCTGATACGGCATGTGGAATTTTAGCTGCAATTCTTTGATTCAAAATGTTGTAATTTTGTATCTGCATTTAGTACACATTGATGTTGCAGACATATTCACTAAGGTTATGCTAAACACAATTCAAGCATTCAAACCAATCAAAATCGCATTAGCTGCTTTTATGTTCTTGTTTTTTTTTTAAATCGTAGACTATGCAAAAAGATAATGCTGTCTGTTGTTATGTCTTTTAAGTGGTGCAATATTTGCGCTAGGTGGTTTAACCTTTATTTTTAGGACTTAACTAGTTGTGTGGCCCAAGGGCTATTGAAACAGGCAACACCCTATGCACCATCTGGTGTGGAAAGGACTTTAACTAACTTACTAGTTGCCTTAGCAGGCTTACTGATTGAGATTTTTGTTGGCTTATCACATACTGTTTCTATTCGTATGTTACCGGTAGTTGTGATTGTATATAGTGGCATACAACCAGAAAACAGCATGTAATAAGCAAAAAAAGCCCAACCCTTAGATCTGCCAAGGAGGCTTGGGCTATATGAACTACGTACATGTAATGGACCTTCCTGTAAAAGGAGTGGTAATGTTGGCTGCAGTATAAAAGTTGCTGATGCTACTACAATGAACTGTTTTTACTCCAACTGCTGTAAACCAACTATACACAAATAATCACTGTGAATGGTGATATCTCTACACACCTAATCTTATAGAATTCAGTACAGCTTCGGCCTAGGGCTAAGAAGTCTCATAACTCTAATAGATACATGACGGTGTACAATTCACTCACACAATGTCATGTAGATCTAGATGTCAATTTTCAACTGATTTAAATGGTGAACTTAGATGAGTCAGAAGAACCTCTGCCCTTTACCCCTGTAGGTTGTCCTCGATATGAATGTTTTCATCTTTCTTTTTATCTTTGAAAACATAGCAATGTGCTAATGAAATGTTACAGATATAACTGCATCCAACCAAAAAGTAATCTGTATTTATGAAGATAATGGGGATGTTTTAATTTAAAGTGATTGACACCAGGAAAATCAGACTGGGCAAAGGTCCTTAGTCTTCTGATGGTGACTCCAAGTGACCAAAAGTGTTGGAGTAATAATAGTTCAAAATGTAGTGATCAATATCCTTGGTTCTTTACTTTGTGGTGAGTTTTGGGTCCAGATTTATTGGATGAAGTGCAAATTGAAGATTTCCGAAAGTTCCGATGCACCAGTCAGCTTGATTTACTGTTTTAGAACTGCATGCTGAAATTTCTAGTCCCCACCAAACTCTCTTGAGTCGAGTAGATTTTTAGAAATTGGCTAAGATTGGCGAACAGGCGTCAAAAAAGTTAGTCACCAAGAAAGGCCCAATTCGGCAAAAGAGTTGAAAAAAATTAAATTCCTAGTCACCTAACCGCCATGGCCAACTGCTCTTCCAACCGGTGTGCTTTGACCGATTTCTATTATATTCATGCAACCTCGAAAGAGTATTTTGGAAACAATAGATTCGCAAGTAACGTTACATGTTTCAATCACTATGTTACGTACATGAAGTGTTCTAATGCATGCGTCCTGTGAACTGACTCACTTTCCGCGCTACCACATCCCACTTCGGGTCTAGAAATTGGCGTTTGAGGTATTCTCCAATCGTAGGTTCGGCTCCGGCATGTTTTTGACGTCTTGTAGGCGTTTTTGTCGGGCTTGGCTTGGCAACATAAAGAAACTGGGACCAAAATGGAAAGCCCTACAAAAACGCCTAAAGATAAGGGGGCCGAACCTCTGCTTGGAGAGAACATTTGAGACAAATGGTAGGTTGATATGCATACTGATTTCACCTCCACACAGTAATATTTTCCTTGTAAAAGTAGTAGACATTGCTTTTAATCTTAAGACGATCACTGATTTGGGGATACTGCTTAAGAATTGGGAGTTTATGATAATGGTGGCTATGCTTTCACCTTGCATTTTGTCTCAACATCCAATAAAGACTGGAAAAGGAGAAGTGGTGACGTTGTGTTTTCGTTTTAGTTTACCACTGTCGTTATTTGTACCTACTTGCTAGATGTAACATCTGCTAACATAATTTTACCAGGGAATATATTTCCACCACCCTGAAAATATATGTCCCAACAGATCTCCAACCCAACGTCCCCCAGTATAATGCACTTCTGTATATCTAAACTGTGCATATCTGGGGGGTGCTGCACTAGAGATCTCTCAAACCCACTGTTTTTCAAAGTGGTGGATTTATATAACCCGGAGGATTAATGTTAATGGATGTTACGTCATCGTCCTTTTCCTAAGCGTGTCAAGCACAAGTGCCATATAAGCCGGGGCCACGCAATGCATTCTACATTTAATTAAATTAAAGATCTCAAAATTCGTGCAAAAAGTCTGGTAACAAGGGCTTAGATACTGATATGTGCGATTGCTCATGATCAAGACACTTGTGTCGTTGTATGTAATGTTAGATCGTGTCCAAAAGATGCGCCCTAAACTTTGTGGCAGTGCAGAGCTTCACCTTTACATGACATTATCATTATTTTAGTCACAGAAATCCCACGGCCTCCCTCGGTCCAGGGGTCCATCTAGGTGACGCGGGATGTGTTCTTGATCAATGGTGCTGAATAATGACCGCCAGAGGTTAAACATTTCCCATGTCGCACCGTAGTCTGAATCCTAACAAACAGGACATGCATGGCGGGTCATATGGGGATAACGTGTTTGAAAAGATTTCTACTTGAACACCCACCATTCAATGAGTAGGACTGATGTCATCTCCATTATTGAGTCAATAGCTCTGTAAATGTTGCATGGATGTTGATTTAAATGTGTGCGTTTTTTATTGGCGCAAAGGGACGTAATTATCATCAGTTGCAAAATATATGCCTCTTGGAGTTATGATTACGATATGTAAATAACGATGTGGGTGGTTACATTTTAGAAGGTCAAAACTCAAATGCTGACTGTTACCATGTGCGAGACAAAGGTCTCTATAAATAACTACAAGAGACGTCACACGGGAACAGGTGTTGTGACACTCCCTGATCATGTCACCGCACACACACAAATCTTAAGCCAATCAAATGCAATGTCCCCGACGTCCAACCTAAACTGTCTATATCATTCCCTTTTTGTCTTACGGTTTGTAGAATGTTCTCACATTAGCGATTACATTTTATCAAATATACGCCCACTAAGGCCCTTACAGTATTCCTCTAGACGGTGCTCTCATTGCGACCTCGATGCGACCTATAAGCTGAATTTGTGTAACCCTTGATTACATATTTCGGAATATCATGCAAAATGTAAAAGTATGACTGAAAACACACAGAACGTAAAAAGATTCATTCTTTATCTACGAATTCGTTGAGCGCTCTGGTCAACTTGAGGTTGCAGAGAGAGCGTAGCGAGGTCACCGTCCTGGTGGAATGAGGCTATATCGCAGATGTAAGATGTAAGACGATCCGTCTTATGTCAAGTAACAGGAGCCGGAGGATATCTCTGCAGTTGTGCTATCGATTATTTGTCGCCTGATGACAGAGATTTGGTACTCATTGACAAAGCTAACGGAGTTGAAAAGATTATACCCGATGAGTCATTCAACCTGCCTGCTATCAAGATTTTGCAGGTAAAAAATAAAAATAGAACATTGCGGTTTTTAAGACTGCCATGTTATACCAAGGTCGCTGCAATCCCACGACCTCTTCCAACCACTAACGGTGACCAGCTTGTGACCTGTATGGTTATTTGACGATGTTGATTAATGTTTGCCTGGAGTAACACATCCATCTTCTCACGTCAATGTCTGAACCATCATAAAGGGATCACTCCCTTGGTCATCGTTGAAGCACAGTAAGCTGCTGTATAGCGCTATCATTGTCGACTAAAATGTTGTCCAACTTGCCAAAAAAGTTGTTGCCATATGTGTTGTGTACCGGCACCTTCGTGTGACGTGCAATGCAAAAACGAATGGTTCTGTGTACCTAACTCGAGTTGATTACGGCTGTAGCGACCGTGACCTATGAACCTATATGTTATTAGTGCGTCGATTTGGTAGACCACATATTTGCTAGTGAGCATGAGCAAATCATCCAGTTGCTGCCCAGGACGAAGGTAGGACGTGTACTTAGTCCCTCTAGATTAGATTGTGATTGTTAGATGTAACATCATCCTTGTATTGTAAACTAGACCGTAGATCCGTTGAAAACCTATCGTAGTAATAGCTTGTTCCGATTAGATAAAGAAAGCATAGATCGCAATGAATACGGCTCATGCAACAGCAGTCGAACTGGCTTGGCTTTGTGGGTATATAACGTTAATCCCCCCCCCCCCCACACACACACACCCATTCCACTAGGACGGCGCTCTCGCCGCGCGCTCTCTGCGACTTACTGCGATTTATATTCACCAGGTTGTAATATTTTAGCCAGTAGGTACCCATGTGAGTAATGAGGCTGTTGTAACGCACTCGATGCACAAAATTTGATAGAGCGCTCAACGAATTTCATCGATAAAAAACGAATCTTTTTACGCTTTGTGTGTTTTGTTGTATTTTCAGCCATACTTTTACATCTTGCGTGATATTCCAACTATTAAATCAAGGACTAGACTTATTCGATCTAGGTCGCATCGAGGGCGCAGCGCGATCGTCTCACTGGACCCGCGACACGTCGGCGACCTCGCTGCGAGTGACTTGACACCGCGCTAAACGAATTTCATCGATAAATAATGAATATTTTCTTTTTAAGCTTTGTGGGATTTGTTGTCTTTTTAGTCCTTTATATATACATGTATATACCTGTACGTTTTGCATAGTATTCCCATTGTAAAGTCAAGGCTAACTCAAATTCAATCTAGGACGCAGCGAGGTCGCCAACGCGTCGCGAGTCCAGTGAGAGGGGGGGCACCCTAAATTCCACAATCATGGTTCAAACAATGGGCGTTTGAAGAACCCTGTTGTACTGTGTTGGGTAGACTTTCATATTTTCGATTTTGTGCTAGTTGGCTACCGCTTTGTGCATTCCGTCTGCCCCATATTACACGCGTCTTTACGATGTACATGTACATGCACCAGAGTGTTGTTCGGAAATAATTGATAGCATACTTAGATATATAATAGTTTGCTTGGGCTGGCTAAACTGTTGTCCAGCTAGCACCCCTACCCCCCCCCCCCCAAAAAAAAAAACACACATCAACAAGAGTTCCACGACCTCATATCTCCATGAACAATTCTATTCATGCAAATGATTTACACATTTTCATAATATATGCTTGGCCATAAACACCTTTATCTAACTTACACATGTTGCAATATTGACAGTCCTATAATTTTCCAATTGGATGAATTATGGTGTCGTTGCATTTTTTATGCAAATTAGGAATTTATTTGCATAATTGATATCTGTTGATGCTCTACTTTCCAAAAACTACATATGTTACATGTATTTGAGACTGATAATGGAAAACACTGCAAATACTAGTATAGATTTTCCTCATTAGCTATGCAAATTAAGTCACAATTAGCATAATTTGCACTTCATTAGGTATATCTTTGTCTAAGCTACCTGCATACTAAGTTAGCCTCCTGTGCAGGCCTTCTATAACGCGCGACATATATATTGGGGGAGGGGGAGCTCTTATGCCGGCAAGGGAGTTGTGCAGCCGAGGGAGTTGTATAGCCGAGGGGTCAGCCCGTTATAACGCGCGGACCCCTCGGCTATACAACTCCCTCGGCTGCACAACTCCCTTGCCGGCATAAGAGCTCCCCCCTCCCCCAATATATATGTCGCGCGTTATAGGAGGCCTGCACAGGAGGCTAAGTCAAGGAGCGCTAACATTCGTCTGGGCAAACTATTATCATTTCAAAACACGGAGAATTTGTCATCTGTCGGCAACGTAAAAACACAGGATCGGAATTGGTTTAAAAAAGTGGTCTCATGCATCGAAGATGCGTAGGGGGGCGCCCATCTCCCATTCGTAGCCCTTGGGCCACACAAGTGCAAGTCACTACAGCAGGGGGCTGGTCCGCTGGTAGTGATGTGTGTGTTTAACTTCCATACTCTTTCCCAAATGCTGAATGCTAAGCAGAGAATGCAGTATGTACCATTTTTAGAGTCTTTGGTATGACCCGGCCGGGGTTCGAACTCACGACCTACTCTGATTTGCAGTTTCTACAACTATTTCCTGTCGATATTCTCATCCACCCATTTCTGCGAAGCCTTAGCATTTTAAGACAATCCTCCATCTTTCGTAGCGGCCCTTTCGCAGTGATGCAGTGCAAACGTTTAACTAGTTCCGTTGTCTATATGACTGATAAGCTAACCCAAGCTCTCTCACCGACAAACAGTGCCTTTTAGAGAATCTTTTTAAGCTACAATTTGTATTCTAAATCTATAAAACTAATGTTTAGACGTTGGACAGTTGCAGAACTAGAAAGGAACACTACGATGGCGACGACTGCAAAGCCAAACAAGATGATGACTGCGGTCGTGATAGCCGTGTGGTTCCTCGTGCTGCTGACCAGCCCTGCCGCGTCGTGTCCGGATCTGTGTTCATGTTCTGGTGCAGATGTTTCTTGCGATAACCGTGGACTCACATCCATTCCAGACAACATCCCCAATACTACAACATATTTAGACCTGGACGACAATGCTATTCAAACTATGAAGAACAGTGCGTTCATTGACCTGCCAAATTTGAGTTATCTCGAAGTACGAAACAACATCATAAACACCCTCACCAACGATACATTCTCCGGACTGTCCAACCTTCGGAACCTGGACATTAGTAATAATCTTATCAGAAAAATCCCCGGTGGCACTTTTAACGGTCTATCCAACCTTGAAAATCTACGTCTCGGCCACAATGTCATTAGGAGCATCGCAAACGGCGCTTTCATTGGCTTGTCAAGTCTACAGTACCTCTATGTAGACTACAACTCAATAACCAGTTGTCAACGGTACATTCTCCGGGTTGTCCAATCTTCGGAGGCTGCACTTTAGAAATAATCTCATCAGAAAAATCCCCGGTGGCACTTTTAACGGTCTAGCTAACCTTGAAAATCTACGTCTCGGCCACAATGTCATTAGGAGCATCGCAAATGGCGCTTTCATCGGCTTGTCAAGTCTACAGTACCTCTATGTAGACTACAACTCCATAACCACCCTCACCAACAATACATTCTCCGGGCTGTCCAATCTTCGGAGGCTGGACATTCATCATAACCGCATCCAAAAAATCTTCGTCGGCGCTTTCAACGCCCTGTTAAGCCTTTCGCGGCTTCATCTCGACTACAATCTCATCATCAACATCTCAAATAACACTTTCGTAGGCCTACTGAACTTAGAATATCTTTACCTCCGACACAATTCCATCACAAGCATCCCAAGTAGCACGTTCGTCGGCCTTTCCAATCTACGGGCTTTGTACCTCGACAAAAATGCCATAACCAGTGGAGCTTTTAGTGGTCTGTCAAGTCTTTCTACACTCTACCTTCAGAACAACGACATTACAAATATCGACAGTGTAACCTTCAATGGTCTTGGCAATCTTCGCACACTAAATCTCGATGATAACATCATAACCAGCATCAGTATTGGTGCTTTCGTTGGAATATCCCGTCTGGCGAATCTGTACATTCGTGACAATGGCATCGCCGCTATCGCCAGTGGTACTTTCAGTGGGCTGTCCAGTCTTTCTAGGCTTTACCTTCAGAATAACATCATTCAAACTATAGCCATTGGCACTTTCAGTGATCTGTCCAGTCTTGATTACCTGTACCTTCAGAACAATGACATTACAAATATCACCAGCGGAGCTTTCGGTGGGCTTGGTAATCTTCGGACATTAAATCTCGATAATAATATCATAAGCACCATCAGTAATGGCACAGTCGTTGGACTATCCCGTCTTAGGAATCTGGACCTTCAGAACAACAACATTACAACTATCGCCAGTGGTGCTTTCGGTGATCTGTCCAGTCTTAATTACCTGTATCTTCAGAACAATGACATAACAACTATCACCACTGGAGCTTTCGGTGATCTGTCCAGTCTTAATTACCTGTACCTTCAGAACAATGATATTCAAACTATTGCCAGTGGTACTTTCAATGGTCTGGCCAGAATTTCTAAACTGAGCCTTCAGAACAACGACATTACAATTATCGTCAGTGGAGCTTTCGGCGGGCTTGGTAATCTTCGGACACTAAATCTCGATGATAACATCATAACCAACATCAGTAGTGGTGCTTTCCTTGGTCTGTCCCGTCTGGCGAATCTGTACCTTTGTGACAATGGCATCGCCGAAATCGCTAGTAGGGGTACTTTTAGTGGTCTGTCCAGTCTTTCTGGACTGTACCTTCAGGGCAACGACATTACAACTGTCGACAGTGGTACTTTCAGTGGTCTGTCAAGTCTTTCTATACTGGACCTTCATAACAACGACATTGTAACTATCGCCAGTGGAGCTTTCGGTGGGCTTGGTAATCTTTGGACATTAAATCTCGATAATAATATCATAAGCATCATCAGTAATGGCACATTCGTTGGACTGTCCCGTCTTTGGAATCTGTACATTCGTAACAACGGCATCGCCGCTATCGCCAGTGGTACTTTTAGTGGTCTGTCCAGTCTTTCTGGACTGTACCTTCAGGGCAACGACATCACCACTTTCGACAGTGGTACTTTCAGTGGTCTGTCAAGTCTTTCTATACTGGACCTTCATAACAACGACATTGTAACTATCGCAAGTGGAGCTTTCGGTGGGCTTGGGAATCTTTGGACACTAAATCTCGATGATAACAATGTGGACAACATCGATAATGGTACCTTCATTGGTCTGTCCCGTCTCAGGAATCTGTACCTTCGCAACAACGGCATCTCGAATATCATCAACGGCGCTTTCAAAGGACTGTCCAGACTTTATGTACTTTTTCTCAGCAACAACACCATAACCAACATCAACAGTGACATTTTTACTGGTCTGTTCAATATCCAGCACCTAAATCTTGACTTCAATCCCATAGCTAACATCAATGGCAGTTCTTTCTCAGGCCTGGTCAATCTTCAACACCTGTTTTTTGAGAATTCCGGCATACGTCACATCGGTACAAAAACTTTTTCCAATCTTCTAAACCTTAGAACGTTGTACTTAGACGAGAACCCCTTAAATCTGACTGACGACCCGTTTGTTGACATGCCAAAGTTACGAGTTATCAGTTTAGTCAGATGCAAACTCACCGCCATACCGACCTTGCCGCCATCTATCGAATCTATTCATCTTGGTGGAAACCCAATACAGGCAATACAGTCAGGAGACTTTGCCAACCTCCGAAGCCTTGAGGATCCAGATATTTGCAACCAGTACGTGGCAACAAAGGCAGATTATCGTCAAATAGATGAGCACTACAACCGCGACCCCTACTACTACGATTACTACTACTACTACGACGACGGCTACTACTACTACTACGACGACGACGACAACTGTGACTACAGCAGATCATACAAGAATGCATCAGACTACCCACTCATCACTGTAGCAAAAGGAGCGTACACCAACCTTGATCAACTTAGCGCTTTAACGTTACGGGGTAATGGCATCATTTACGTTTCGCCAGGGGCTTTCGTTAACCTACTGAGTCTGAAAGATCTAGATCTGAGTTACAATGAGATCACCTATTTACTTCCAGACACGTTTGTGAACGTGCCACGTCTTCGGTTTTCGGTCTTCGTCTTCGGATCTGTTTGGGACACTGCCAAAACTGGAAAAGGTCTCTCTGTACAACAACCCATGGACGTGTGACTGTTGGCTACAGGGCCTTGTCCAATGGATGAAGACCACAGGCGTGGCGTACGAGAGTCGGTCACCGGTCACGTGTACATCGAGTCCAGCGCCATCTCTGCTCAATGTGTCACTGTCACAGGTGGATCCCCAGGCGCTGATCTGTGAGCAGACCACAACTCCGCAAATAACAGCTACCAGCGACACCATCACAAAGTCTGAAGAAGATACCATTCCCTCGCCAACAAGAAATACTGTTGTAACAGTTACACCCAGACTTTTCCCACCAAGAGCTGTTGCCTTGGTCACAACAACCGCAACTGAATCTATAGTTCAATGGAAATCTCCTTCTACGGATGTCATGGGCTACATAATCTCGTACGTCAAAACAAAGGGTGGCAGAATACAGTGGACCCAACCGATTCATCCAGGCGTCAAAGTCTACAACATACTCAACTTGTCTCCGGGCACAGCGTACCACGTGTGTGTCATCGCGCAGTATCCAGTGGGTAGAAGCGCAGCAACAAACAATCCGTGCGTCACAGCCACGACAAAAGAGGGCGCAGGCAAAGGCACAGGCACAGGCACAGACCAGACACTCGTTATTGGTCTGGCGTCAGCGGGCGTCATTGCGGCGGTGGTCATTGTGGGAACGATAGTGATGTGCAAGGTACGTCTTTCGGACTAACCGTCATACAAACTTTTCCTTGGGTGTGGTGAATGCATAAAACAATTGACTTATATGTGTGGTAAGGCCATGTTGATTTGATTATATGGATGGCATCCTCTGGGAGCCTCAAAACTGATGCGAGCATGCGAATAAAAAAAGTTAGGCAACAAAAATTGCCTTCAGTATGAAATCTATGTGATCAGAAAGGATGAACAAAACTAGACACACAGAGTATGGCATACCGAAATATAGGTTCTTTCAAAACTTCTTTGACTTTGGAATTGACTTTGTCAATCTACGACATTAGTATCCGTTTTCCGAAATATATATATTTTTTTTTGCAATTTACATTCCTTTTCATTTTGCAGCTGCATTTTACGATTTACAGTGTGGCCAATTTTATCTCATTTTTTAGAAACGGACGAAAATTGATGCGCGCGCGGATGTCATCCATATAATCAAATCAACATGGCCTAACTAACAATTCAGGGGGCGAGGGAAAACTTCAAATAAGGAAATACCTCACAGAGTTACTTCCAAATAGATTGAATCAATGTGTTAGACATATCATGGTTGGCAGTTATGTGATTCAAACCATACGAGTATAGTCCACCCTTCCACAAGTCTTGGATGTGGAGAAGCAATAGATACTTTTATATAGATGCAGCTTCATATACAACCGATGTACTTTAAAAAAAGTAACTTGCCGTTTCATTTAAACTAGAAATAGAATACCTTACAGAAATAGGTTCATATCCCTTTTCAGTTTAGACGGAAGCAACGGTCTACACCCAGTTCTACCAACCATACTGCACAGAGCATCCAAATGACGGCAGCGGTACCTGCGTCCGCCAACCCTGGCGCGGCGGCAGCTCCTCCTGACAGTAAGCTGGACATGGCAGTCGGCGGACCATTACCAGCCACTCCAGACGACCACTTCTACATGCATCTGGTAGTTCCTGACCCACAGGATGATGGCGTCACAAACCCAGCAGCAACAACCGGCGATGGTGGGGCATCCCCAGGTAGGCAGACTGACACTGTATATGAAGATGTTAATGAGACACGGCAGCAACGTGGTGGAAGTGTCGAAGACCATGTCTATCAGAACTACTAGTAGTGCGCTGTAGCGTCTTGTACCATAGCTCAACGTTGTGGCATTTGTACGAGAGACGAATCATTTGGACGAAAGTGCAGATGCATTTTCACAACCTCTCACTGTCTCCTATCGCATTTCAGCACTTAAAAACAATACATATGCGGACCAAATTGATGTAATTTGTGTGGTGCTTTGTCGTATTCGTGATAACGCCTTGTGGCAGGTTTTAAAAGCTTGTACAGGCTAAAGCAGGTAAAAGTCCAGAGGGATTTTCAATGGCCAATTCAACAGTCTTGATATTTTCCCAACAATCCCTGCCCTCTAACGGATCACACATAAAAACTTGAGTAGCCCCCCCCCACCCCCAAGAAAGAAAGCTGTAGAAGGGAAAGGCTAAAGATGATTCTTCCAATATTCTATTCAACTTCTTACATTGTCTCTTAGTAGTTCCTGATTTTGTATATAATCTGTAGCTTTAATTTCTGTAGAGAATCCAATGTGAAATTGCGTTTTTATTCAAAAGTAATTCCAAGGCATTAATCAAATAATTTTGCGGATGTTTCGTTATCTGGTAAAACGTCACCAGCTACGTTAGTAAAATACAATGTGCCTGGATGAGTTAACATGTACATATGTACATAAAGTATCGTTCCTCTAACTAGTTTATTAATACCCAACAGCAATGGGGAATAAGGATATCATAACAAAGCATTGGCAAACATGTACATATTATAAAATACAGGAATATACTATGAATGTTTTATCTATGATATTGAGTCCAATGTTATGCAATATAGCAACAGCTGGGCCAGTTAGTCGTCAATTTCAGTTATAATTAGCCAAGCTTGTCTTGGGTATGATGTTTCTGACTTAGGAAGAAGCGATACTGTATCAGTCCTACTGTATTCATGTAAGCCATAACCTCGAAGTGGCCTTCTGGTCTTCTTGCACGAGTAACAAAAAAACGAACAAACCCAAAACAGGAAATTAATGTTTCTCTGTTATCACAATATAATATAATGTACATAGGTATGCAGTCCACATGCAAAGTGTAGTGGAAGGTGAAATCTTATTGTGGGTTAGGAATAAACGAGAATTGTCTCGGGTTATCTACAATGTATCTATTATACAAACTCATCAATAAGGCCAAACTGACTCGATTTTTGTAGATGACATCCCCTTGACACCCCAAAACTGATGTAAAAAAGTTACGAGGAAAGATGTCTAATTTCTTAAATCTAATAGATGACGAAGGTTGTTGAAATAACAACACGTGCGCGCAGAATAGTGATAGTTCATCACACGATAAACTGTGTATAGATAGTATTGTTCTTTCATCAACAAAAAGGTTGTAGGTATGAGCCTATGTCCTTCTTATATCACTTTATCTTTATATCACTTTGTGGCCTGGAGTCCAGGTGTTCATTTGTAAAAGCGGATGAACAGTCAAGCAAAAGGCCAATGTTGTCAAAGGTAACCGGATAAGGTCTCCAAGCAGATGTTGGGGGTGAAATACCGTAATGTTTTCTTAGTGACGACCTGGCTTCTCTGACAGTCCCTTAGCCCATATAAGCTCATGCCAATGTCAAACAGTGTCTTAAAGGTCATTCTAAACATGTGCAGGGCCAATTTGGGGACATTTTCACTGGCCTTAAGTCCATGTTCTAGTACATTACCACATTTCACAAGTCGGTAATATATACCCTATCATAGCCTAATCTGCAGTACCGCTTCCGACCGCCTCCAGAAAAGTGGCTAAAACGACCGTCAAATTTCCACATTTCCGGATCCGTCTTTTCGGGAATGGGGAAATCGCGAAAGGCTCGGAAAGGGGTTTTAATGTTTTATGCTTCTTTGACTTTGTTTTCAATCATGCAACTGCTTAAAACCAAAGAATGCCAATATCTGCGACATTTCGCAGACAAAATCATTGGACATTAAGGAACGAGTGACACGTTAAGACTTTCCTTTCCAATTTATCAGAACTGGTCCGTGGTCCAGTGTACCCTTGCTGTAAATTGTCACATTCTGAATGGCTTCCACATCCAAATTCCATTCACATTTGGGAAACAGGAAGACTTTTGTTTATAAATATATCCAATGTGCCTTTCAAGATATTGTGAGGTGTGTGGATTACTTGTGGTTGCAATATAACCTTGAACGCCAGCGGAGCCAGTTGATTGGCCCTTGGATGAAAGAACAAAACTATGTTAGTTTGTTACACCGTCTTGTGAAACGATACCACCTAAATCCTCACGAAGGAAAAATATAAGGGATTAAATGTTTATTATACCACGTTCCGTGTATCAGGTATTTCATAACCGTCGTGATCTTTACTTTAAGTGCAATCATATCAGTTTATTGACTAATTTAGGCATTGGGGGTTTCCAGGAATGTCCGGCATTAAATCAAGTCAGAGGCCTTCTGTGCTAATGTATTTGCAATAATGAAGGTGGAATCAATTACATGTATTCTAAAACACAGGAGCACAGAATGAAATTAACGCAAACAGTTGACATGATAGGAGATACCTATAACAGGCGACACTCTAAATCCGGAAAAATTACAGCTTTCTTTGGGAAGACAATAGCATTATCTGAAACTGATGATATTACATCATGATGCAAAACAAACTAAAATCGAAACTTTATATAATGTACAGTTTGCCCAAATTCTGTCTGAGGTTCCCAGAATTCTGTCTGACGTTCTTCAGAATTCTGCAGAATTCTCAGAATGCTGAATTGGAGACATCTGATCGTTACCTGGATATTGATAATTTTGTTACATCATACTTTTAGACATTGATTCATTTGGTCAATCTAATTAGAAAAAGTTTTCCGGATTTAGATTGTCTTTTCAGATTGATAGTGCCGTCTGTTCTATATCATTTTCACATTTCAAATAAGTTTTGACTGTAGTTGATTGCAATAGAAATAGACTGTTTTAAAGCAAATGGATGGATAACGATTATGTTACATTTTGCGACAAAAACTAGTAACTAAGTCTGATGAAAAGTGAGTATAATGTTAGCATTGTCCTACGTCATCCATGTTAATTTGGCGTTCTGTTAATAAATGCTAGCAAATTGCATATATTCTTAATGATCAGACTGTAATAAACCACAAGTAAAAGTTTCCGCGTCCTACTCCATTGGCATTGCAAAGTCAGGAGCCTAATTGTTGAACAACAGTTACTAGTACGATATGTCCTTGACATATAATTAGTCTGATAGGATTATTACTTGTGCTGTATATGGCTCGGGGATCGCTAGCTCCCTAACTGCGAGATCGGTGTCAAAAAGTTAGGAAGATGTCTTAAAATTCACATCCCTACCATTTCTGATTGGAAATACTTGAGAACGACAACCACAACATACTTGTAACTAAAAACAACAGAAGTGTTCTCCAATTCAGAAAGATCAGATGATGTGACTTTAATCTCTTATCATCATGTCAACCCATCTTTCCTCGTACTTTTGCGAGCCCTTCCTTTAGAGGGGAACTCAGCTCCAGAAGTAGGCGTTATTTTGTAAAACAATTTTTGTTTGATACAAAATCAACCACTACTGAATTTGTAAGATTTCATCACAATGTCGTGATGACTTACTAGAACTGTAAAAAGGGAGACGTTCCGCTGACTGTCATGACAGAGAAAAAGATGCACACACACACACGCACACACAAGCACGCCCCCCCCCCCACACACACACACACATACACACACACACACACGCAAACACACACAAACAAAAACCGCCCCCCACACACATATACATACAGACATACATACACACACGCGCGCACACACACACACACACACAATGTACACACACACTCACACACACACACACACACACACACAAATACACACACACACATACATACACACACAAACTTTTTCAAAGCTAGAGTTCATTTTTCTAAGTGAATGAAGATCTCAACGTCCTCTGCTGTTTTGTCTCTAGCTTCCAACTGAAATGGACCACCAGAAAAACGAAGGGCTGTCTAGTATGATATGTGCACCTTCACTCCTTCCAAGAATCATTGTGTCAGTCCCCACCGTAGTTATCGAAGTAAAACTGCAGGTCGGCAGTGCGTGAATGTTATAATACTGCTGCAGTACTGACGGTGATTAATAGGGCCGTTTTTGAACCATGTAACAGAGGTTGATTGCTTTGGACTCAGAACCAATAGGTCCCGGGTTCGATGCTCACCATGCCCCAATGTTGTGCCCTTGGGAAAGACACTCTGCACGACCTTCCCTGGTGCCCACCGAGCCTCTTCGGCTAATCTGTCTAAAAGTGTGCAAAACACACAAAAAAAACTACGGAATTTGCCTCAAAGAGCCGTACAATTTTTGTTTCAAAACTCTAGTCTGTGTTTACAACTTTCGGGCCGGCCGCTAGTGTAAGGTCAAGAGGTCTTGCTTAAGCCGACCTCCTATTGGTTTGTCCAAGGCCAATAGCTGGCAGCCATCACAAGTTGTCGGAAAGGGCGTCATTATGTAGCCACAGATCCCCGCGAGCAGCGCAGAGCGACAGTACAGACTGTGGAGAGGTCCTCACCAGGTCAGTCCGCCTCATTTAATGTTTAACGAGGGGAGGGGACTTTTTCATGGATTTGCGTGTCATATATATTCCTAGAACTTGCGTTAGTTGCTTTATTGTTGAAAATATTATCTTTGCTTGTGATATTTGTTTCAACTTTGGTGTATCCGTAGTTCTTAATAAGTTGATAAGCGTGTAGCAAAGGTAGCCTGGCTCGAAGTGAGAAAAAAAGATGTGGTCAGCGCTGTGTTATGCGTTCATGTGGCCGGTAAAATATTTCAAATCAGCTACAACCTGCATCTCCACCATTTATGATACTCGTAGACGCTGGTAGACCTACAGTTGTCAATATTAATCAGCCATGTTGCCTTTATAGCCGAAGACAAGAACGGTATTTTGTACTTCTTACAACAAAGAAGGAGGCTCATTATCTTTCACCCCGCAGGTATTAGGGCCGTGTAGGCTTCTGCTTCAATCATTCGCATGCGTCATCCGAACTGACCTTACATTAGGTGGTGGAGTCACGCAGCAGTTTTTAATCCTTCTGGATTTGTTTTGAGAGAGTGTAAAACGGAGACCTGTGCAGTCTATGCTGTATCTGTTTGGTGTACATATAAATGACGCAGCGTAGGTTAAAGGTGCTTAAAGTCTACATTTCCTATATGGCTATACCCCAACCACACGATCACCAAAAGGTCGTCCGATTTTAAAATCCACAGAGGGTCCCGCCCGTTTTCCACCCGCAATAGTGAAAATTTACCCTATCAAATCTACTGGGGCTCTATGACCTGCGAACATATGCCTATCCCTAAAATCGCGCGATGATCGAGAGAACTCCGGTCGTATTACAATACTGTCGAAAATGTCATTTAGAGTTAGCAGACTCGCTGGCAGAGAGATTTATGAGAGAAAGCAGAAGTCCCATGTCCTAGCTGCACCATTTGTGATGGAACCTTCCTTAATATTAAGTACAGGTTGTATACATGTCTAAATTTCCTAGACAAATCCTGCGATTTCAATGATATAGGTTTGTATCAGTCTTGAAAAGCATACATTATAAGGGATTTTCCGCTAGCTAATTGATAGACCTAAAGAGGCTGAAAAAATTCAAATTCAAATTTAATGATGTTTAGTCTGAGTTTGAGATAAATCCCCCCTCTAACAACTAACTGCACAAAGCAATGCGGCATCAATGATTGGAACACGAATAAAATAAAAGGATGCAACTTAAATTTCGTGGGATATATGATTTCCAGATTTGTTTTGAACAACACTTTGTGGCTCCGAACAAAACGATGCCCTTTGATAAGTAATTTCATATCAGGCAGCGATCTCGGAATCCTGTCGGACAACTTAGATATAGCCCTGGGTGCTCGCGTGGTTGCCACAGTAACTTGTTATCGTGACAGAATCACACATCATTTCTATACCTACAAGTTGGGGTATTTTTTGCCGCTAGCAAGAACTGTGGAATGTCAACACTGCTCAGGCGGCCATTTTGTCAGTACGCGTCATGCAGGTCTTTTAGATAACTTCATATTCTCGAAGCTCTTTCATCAGACTTTCCTGTCACTATGGTGTATCGACTGTAGGCGGCAGTGGTATCGCGCGCAACAATACCTTTGAGAGATATTTTAGATTTGCATGCGACTATAGCAATGCAAAGTGCAACGTAAATCTATACTAATGTTTAGACGTTGGGCAGTTGCAGGACTGATGTCCTACGATGGCAACGACTGCACACCCAGTCCCAAACGGGACAACTGTGGCCGCGATTACCGTGTGGTTCCTCGTGCTGCTGACCACTCCCGTCGTGCCGTGTCCAGAGCCGTGTTCATGTTCTGGTACAGATGTTTATTGCAGATACCGTGGACTTACATCCATTCCAGACAACATACCCAGTACTACATCATCGCTAGACCTGAAAGGCAATGCTATACAAACCATCCGGAACAACACTTTCATTGGTCTGTCAAATCTAAGGGATCTCGATTTGCAACAAAACGTCATTATCAACCTCACACATGATTCATTCTCCGGGCTGTCCAATCTTCAGGAGCTGAATATGAACAATAACCTCATCAGAAAAGTCCCCAGTGGCACTTTCAGTGGCTTGTTAAATCTGGAGGACCTCTATGTAAACTACAACTCCATATCCACCATCACCAACGATACATTCACCGGGCTGTCCAATCTTCAGAGGCTGGGCATTCGTCACAACCACATAAGAAGAATCCCCAGCGACGCTTTCGTCGGCTTGTCGAATCTACAGTACCTCAATCTAGATTATAACTTCATATATTGACCACCCTCACCAACAATACATTCTCCGGGTTGTCCAATCTTGAGTGGCTGAGTATTCGCAATAATCGGATGAACAAAGTCTCCGATGGCGCTTTTGTCGGCCTGTCAATGCTTTCACGGCTTTATCTTGGCCACAATGTCATCAGCAACATCACAAATGACACTTTCGCCGTTCTGTTGAACTTACAATATCTTAGCATGCGACACAATTCCATTACAAGCATAACCAATGGCGCGTTCACCGGTATGCCTAACCTTCAAAACCTTAATCTCGCTAACAATGGCATTACACGAATCCACAGTAGCACGTTTGTCGACCTATACAATTTACAAACTTTGTATCTCGACAAATCCCCCAGAACTAACATCAGTGCCATCGTTTTTCCCAACCTTGAACTCTTTTATTTTCGGTATAGTAAGATAGGAAGTGACCTCTTCCCCGATTTATCGAAGCTCTGGTACCTGAATCTGCGTTATAGTGGCATCACAAGTATCGCAGGTGGAGCCTTTGGTGGTCTACACAGTCTTTATCCATTGGAACTTCAGAACAACGATATAATTAATATCGCCAGTAGCACTTTCATTGGTCTGCCCAGTCTTGAGTTTCTATATCTTGAGGAGAACAACGACATTACAACTATTGAGAAAGGAGCTTTTATTGGTCTATCCAGTGTTTATTTCCTGGAACTTCAGAACAAAGACATAACAAATATCGTTAGTGGTACTTTCAGTGGTCTGTCAAGTCTTGAGGATCTGTATCTTCAGAACAACGACATTACAACTATCGAAAGTGGTGCTTTCAGTGGGCTTGAAAATCTTACAAATCTCAATCTCGATGATAATATCATAACCAACATCAGTAATGGCACTTTCATTGGTCTGACCGTTATAACGGGCGGACCCCTCGGCTATACAACTCCCTCGGCTGCACAACTCCCTTGCCGGCATAAGAGCTCCCCCCTCCCCCAATATATATGTCGCGCGTTATAGGAGGCCTGCACAGGAGGCTAATACTAAGTATCATATTGACAGTCCTATAATTTTCCAATTTAGATGAGATATGGTGTTTTGCATTAATTATGCAAATTAGGAATTTGTTTGCATAATTGGTATCTGTTGATGATCCACTTTCCATAAACTACATTACGTTACATGTATTTGAGTCTTATAATGGAAAACACTGCAAATATAGATTTTCCTCATTAGCTATGCAAATTAAGTCCCAATTAGCATAATTTACACTCCATTGTGTATATCTCTATCTAAGCTACCTGCATACTAAATATCATGGAAATCCGTTGTTCCTTTGTTCAGTTATTCTCCTAAGAAGATTTTCACAAAAACGCCCCTGCAGTTCCAGAGGAAGCTGCTAGGGTGCCCAAACCTACACCACTTCTTTATTACATCACAAGCTATCTGCCACCCAAAAATCAAGACCACAGCACGTCCAGGTCAAAAGATACAAAAATTGAAGCTCTGCTGCGGTACCAAGGTCACATACCAGGGGGCCCAGAATCGACCTTGAATTTCGGCTTCACAACACCTGCCCACATACCAAATATCATTGTAATCCATCAAGAGGCTCTTGAGTTATGCTGACTGGAATGGTGCGGAAACACAAACAAACAGACAGACAAACAAACAAACAGACAGACAGACACACCCAAAACTATATCTCCATTTTTCATGGAGATTAAAATAGAGATTTGGTACTCATGCAGTTAAAGAAGTTGAAAAGATTACACCAATGTATCCTA
This sequence comes from Branchiostoma lanceolatum, assembly GCF_035083965.1. Classification (NCBI taxonomy): domain Eukaryota; kingdom Metazoa; phylum Chordata; class Leptocardii; order Amphioxiformes; family Branchiostomatidae; genus Branchiostoma; species Branchiostoma lanceolatum. The sequence goes on along the minus strand of NC_089723.1, from coordinate 20,151,705 downwards.
TCTGCTCTCAATACTTTCAGTTGATCACCTTTGCATGTACATTTAAATAGAACATTGCGCTACTATCTTACACCGAGGTCGCTGCAACCCCATGACCTCCCCAGGTCAAGGATAGATAACCAGCTCATTAGTTCAGTGACTTGACGATGTGGACTAACGTCTGCCTGGAGTCATACATCCGTCTTCTCAAAGTGTCTTTGTAAGATGTTCCAACGCTAGTGTCTTTGTAGATGTTCCCACGCCTAATAGCGACTATAGTCACTGACGTAGATACAAGGTGGTCTTTCTCATGTACAGTGATAGAGATTTGGTAGTTAAAGTAACGTAGTAGAAAACAGCAACCCCACGACCTCCCAGGTCAAGGTAACCGGGTACCCGGATGTCAATTATATTCATGACTTTCAAGTTTTCACAAAGTTTTTTGCTTGTTGAGAAAGTACAGTGGAGTCAAGAAACAAAGCCTAATCCAAGGAGGTGCATTGCGATAGCTGCTTAGAGAAAGTACTATTATCGTTACATAGAATACATGTACATGTACTTTTATTGTTATCTGACGATTTGGATTTAAGTCTGCCTGGAGTTATACACCCCTCCTCTTACTCATTGTCTGACAGTAAGCCTCTGAGTAGCTTAAACGTACTTCACCTGCTGTAACACAAGTTCCAAAATTTGCCACCAACTATACCAGGTGATTTTTTTCCTCGGTGGTCAAAATCCTCCCAAATCCTCCCCTGACGAGGGTAGTTCCATTCGGGGGTGGAAAGTTTTTGACGACGTCGTCTTCGAATGCAGGGTTATCGGAGCTATTTAGACACGTTCTGAATACATGTACGTCAGTCTGTCATATTTGTATTTCTGGCTGTATTAGTGACGTTTAATCTAGCATACATCCCTGAATGACCCGTTTTTTTTCAAATCCCGGATGTATGTTACCCTGCGGATTTAGGTGAAGTAGCGTTACATCTGATTGAACTTGTGGAATACATTTTGTTACTTTCTCCTCTGCATTAGTCTCCAACCAGACCCAATAGATTGCAAAGACCGTATCCAACTAGAAGAAGGAGCTTATAGTGCAATGAGACTTGGGTTGGCAATGAAAACTCCTTCTGCCTGTTGGATACGGTCTTTGCCAACCCGTAGGTCTGCTTGGAGACTACTCTGCATTACCGAGGACGGGAGAGGAACTAAACTTGTGTTTACACAATACAAAAGTAACTCAAGCAACTGGGTATTTTTGGTAAATTCTGCCCAGTTGCTTGAGTAATTTATGTGTCCTGTATCTCATTATCTGGATGCCTAACCTCTATCGACAAACTTTTGTTTGTTGTTTCAGAGGGAATAAACAACAGAGAGACCATGAACCCAGGGGCGCTGTCTGGAGGAGTAGTCCTAGTACTCGTGTTGACCCAAGCGGCTGGTCAAGGTAAGTATCCATGTTTTATGATTACCAACTCCTACAAATAGTGTTTTTTTAAATTTCCAGTTCTTTTGTTCACGCTTTTTGCGGCTTCGATCGCACGACGAAATACAAATCATATGGTTCTGAAATTTCAAAATTTAGGTGATTTATGTTACGTGGTGTGGTGATAGTGGAGTATTAGGTGGGACGTACAATTTTAGATATACATGTATAACAACTATATACGGCTATGGTGGCTCAACTGCAGTAACATCACGGTATTTGTCTCCAAGGTCATCACGTATATCTCGAAGGTCAATGTGACTTTGCTCACAAGGTCAAAGTTCTATTTTACATTGAAATTAAGTAACGTCCAGGCTCATCACTTTGATTGACAGGCTGAAGTCTCTTTTCTTTAAATCAGCTTTGTAAAATACCGAAACTCATAGGTATACTTAAGACTATCAGTTGGTGTCTATTGCTACCTGTACTAACTGTGTATGGTACAAAAATAATGACACATTTTTCTTTATGTATACGGAACAGAGACTCACAGTCTCACCATTAAGACGGATGATGCTCCTTACTCTGGCAGTACCAATACTTTGACCGTGGAAATCTTTTCTGACGGATGTGATAGTGCGTGTGTGTCAACAAGTGTGTCCGGACTCTCATCAAGGGGGTAGGCACAATTACGTATTTTCATATAGAAAGTTCCATGGAGTCTATGTGCTGTTTATATCTACTTAAACGGATAAGTACAGATAAGCATCGTAATTAAAAAGTAAAAGAAAAACGTGTTGAGTATTCGCTAGAGTTTTTAAAAGCCGTAGGTCTAAATGCATGAAAGAAGTAGTTGTCTCTGATTACAAAACAAAATTGATACACTGCATGAAATGTGGAGTGTATCTTTTATTTATGCTTGATGCACAATGGTTATCTTCCAAAAAGATACATTTTTTGGCTTAAGTTTACTTAAATTGTACTTAAATTCTTATCATTACATTCTCGCCCATTCCCAATATCAAAGGACGGAATTTCTTCGGACATTCAACGATGAGGATTTCGGTGATCCCACGAGACTTCGACTGACAACTTCAGGGAACAACGGGCTACGAATTGACTGGGTCAGACTTTCTTCTCCGTTGTGTTTACTGATATCATCATTGATTTGTCTGAAACGGATTCAACAGTCATAGACATAGACATAGATATAATATCATTGCTTCCTCTCCTTGCAGATCAATGTGTACAACGCTTATACCGGGCGACAACGTCGATTTTTCTGTCACGATGGTTGCCTTTTGTCCACTGATTCTAGCGAGGGTAGCCGACAAATCGAACTGGAGTTAGAGGGTTAGTACCTTGTAAACGTTATCAAACTTTCTTCATCATATCAATATCGGGCTTCTTGGTGGGGCTACATCTGTGTAAGTCCACTCTGCTTCTCTAGGCGTCTCTGTCTATCATGATGTTCAGTAAATCCTGGACATTGACATCTTGAGCACGCTGGTCTCTATATCAAAGTTTGACGAGGTCGGTGTCTCGAGAATGAGGACACTCGCTTGCCCCTGCTGGTAGCAGTCTCCAGTGAATCTGAACCTTCTGTCTACTAGTATGTTTGGCGATAAAGTAGACATGTACATTAGTTCTGTGTCAAGCAGCGATGTTTTGAAAAAGGAGTGAGAAAACGGCAATATTTTTTTTAACCGAATAGAACCTGGTGCACATAGCCTAAAGATCAAGACGGGGCATGCTGATCATTCTGGGACTACTGATTCTCTGATCGTCGAAATCTTTTCGGACATTTGCAACGACACCTGCGTGTCAACGACGGTATCCAGACTCGGTGCAAAGGGGTATGTACGATCAAATAGAGAAATTCCTCGATTTTGACCGAATGTTTTTGTCCAGCAGTGCAGGTCATTCTTCTCAGGATCCTTTTCTGGAAATTGGTAATGATACCTGTGTGTACTAGGGCTCATGAGAAGGGGCAGGTGCTGTCAATTATGTAATTGTTCCATGTAATGTTACCCTGTATTCTCAATATCCTGTCATTTTTCACGTGAAATATCTAAAACTTAAATCACCTCCAGAATTGTAAGACACTAGTAAAGGTCCTGATCAAAGATCCGTCTGCCTTTCACAAAGGCTTGATATCAGTCATTGTTTACAAAGACCATGGTTTTATTTTGTCTATTATGCGGTATATTTGTTTATCTGCATTTTTCAAGAGACACTTAGAACTGCCGATCTGCCTCTAGCTCAGTGTTAGTCACAACTGCTGTTATCCAAAGTGAGCGTACCTTCTTGCTAACCACTAATCCATGTCCCATTCTTCCGTTGTACCCGGATTTTAAGGACAGAGCACGATCGGTTCTTCTTCGCTTCCGATTTCGGCGATCCCACGAGGATACGCGTCACAATTTCAGGAGACGACGCGCTTCGAATGGATTGGGTACGTATCATGAAATTACTTACAACTCTGTTCCTTTCGAATGTTTAACTAATTTGAACAAATCGAGTCATTATTGCTGGTAGATCATTTTCATAACAACCCTTCTTCACTATAGGTCAATGTGTACAATGCTTATTCTGGGAAGCACTACCGTTTCTTTTGTCCTGAGGCCACCGGATGTCTTTTCTCTACTGATGCCGGCGAGGGAGACGAACAGATCACCCTGGACTTCAACGGTTAGTACTTTCGGCAAGCAAGTACAGCGGTAGTACGAACTACCACTCAATGATCTTGTGGTAGGGATGCTTTGTCCTTACATGTACATGTGTGTGTTTATCGATGATGTGCTGAGCTACGCCAAAAACAATTACTCATTATAATTAGCCACTGGTTAAAATTTTGAAACAGATATTTCAGCGAATGCTAGCTGTCTTTCGTTAGGGACTATAAAAGTTAGTCTCCAAGCAGACCTACGGGTTGGCAAAGACCGTATCCAACAGGCAGAAGGAGTTTTCATAGCCAACCCAAGGTCTGCTACAACTCAAACAGGGCGGAGCATTTCTATTCAATAAAGGTGCCTCCCCCATCTCGTTGTAATGCTAACAGCCGTACGAATGTCCGGGGTACTAATCTTTTTATGACCAAGCCCAGTCACCCGCGCACGTCCCAGTGGGAGGTTCGCGCCTTGGTTGAGCCTAGTAAAAAGCTCTCACAATAGCAGTTTCTTTCACCCATCGGCGATGTTTGTGGCATCATGGAAAACCGTTCTTACAAAAACATTCGTAGACAATGTTTACTGTTTCGGGTTCAAGCCTCTATTACTAAAGATTAACTGCAAGATTCCACGTGACCACATGGCGGGAATTGCCCTTACAGTTCCGACGTAACTGGTCAAAATTGATCGCATTTTGTGACGATTGAAGCAGTTTTGGTAGCGATCTTCGTAACAGATTGATTTTGAAAAAGAGACCAAGTCTTTTCTGTTGGCAACATTTAGTTTATTTTTCCTGGGAAGTTTAATTTTCGCGGTACAGCTCTGCCCAAGTGAACGGCCTCTCAGTCGCGGCCTGGAGGTGTCAGCCCGGCATGGCGCCGCACGCCCGTGCGGACAGAGAGTAATAAACTCACTTACAGAAGCACAGTTTGATTAGGTAACAATTAGATGTTAATAGCCTTTGTTCAGACCGACTTGTTCCAGACCTTAGATTGCACTATAAGCTCCTTTTTCCAGTTGGATACGGTCTTTGCAATCTATTGGGTCTGGTTGGAGACTATATAAAAGTCACTTTTTTGTTCACTGACGATAGACAGCGGATGCTGTCTGAATGGTCTGTTTCAAAACTCTATCCAGTTGCTTGGGTAACTATTTGTGGCATTTCTTATTACCTGGATGTCTAACCTTCATCGACGGATACAGCTACGGTTATATTGTTTAACCAAACAGGGACGCACAGCCTTACCATCAGGACGAGTAATCCTGAAAACTCCGGGAGCCCCGAATCTTTGACCGTGGAAATCTTTTCTGACGGTTGTGACAACGTCTGTGTGACAACAACAGTATCCGGCCTCACAGCAGATGGGTAGGTACAATCAGTTTCGAATTTGCACATATGCCTGGGTTTGGTTTTCTCATGCAGAAACTAGATAAACATTTATCTGTTCGGAGAAACGCATGCTGAGTCGTAGCCATCATTCGTTCATGCTTATACTGATTTTTCAAACTCGCTGGTCCTCACAGTAAACGCACCATGACACTACTGACTAGTACTGTAACCTTAGATGTGCTCCTGATTTACTCTGAACTATATAACACATGTGTGTCTCTTGATAAGTTGCATCCACTTGCATCCCAAACATTTCTAATCATGAATTTCATAAACCTATTTCCCGCATGAACAAAGGACAAAGTACGACCGAACCTTCGCCGCAGAAGATTTCGGTGCCCCCACCAGGCTTCGACTTACAACTTCAGGAGATCAATGGCTACAGCTTGACTGGGTTCGTCTGATACCCTAAAGTATACGTAAAGATAGCGTTTATTCATTAGCCTGATAAGGTATGAATGAAGTTCTCTTTGCGTATGCTAAGGTATGTTTAGATATTGGATTTCGTTCAGTGAGATATATAGGTGCGTATAAAACATCTGACTGTTCGGTCCATAGGTGTTTATAGAAACTATTTCAGCTGTTTACCACAATATTTTCCCTCACAGATTGACGTCTTCAATGCCTATACCGGGCGATTCTATCGTTTTCACTGTCCCTCCGGCGGCTGTGACCTGTCCACTGATACTAGCGAGGGAAGCCAACAAATCTCCCTGGATTTTAAGGGTCAGTACCTCTGTCAGACTGTTTCAGTGTTTTTGCCTATCTTTCCATTTGTGTACCATGTAGCGGTGTGCTGAATAACAAGTCTTGTGTGTTAGTATGTTAGTCAATGTGCCATGTGCCAATTTAACTGTGTTTTAATGTACAGAACATGCAATTCAGCTCTTGGGCTGCTAAATATTCCCTGAATAAAACCCCATTACTCTGTATTATCATTATCATAAAAAGTAAAAGCTAACGTCGATATATATATATATATGTTGTTTCACCAAACAGAGACACACGTCCTCACAATCCGGACGAATGAGACTGAGAACTCCGGAAGCCCGGATTCCGTGACCGTGGAAATCTTTTCGGACGCTTGTGCAGACGCCTGCGTGACAACAACAGCAGCCGGACTCACGGCAGATGGGTAGGGACAAATAAGATTATCAAAAAGGTTTTGAAATTGCGATTTCTAGACTCAACATGCTTTTAGATTCCTTGTATTACACGTTCTCTTCTTCATTTCATCCACCCCCATTCCACTGGGGCGGCGAATTCGATTTAGGTCGCGGCGGAAGCGCGACGAAAGTGCCGTCAAGTGGAATGGGCCCGGGGGTCTAAACAGTATAGTCAATATAGAATATTGCGTGTCAAGTGGTATCCAATCATCTGCAGGTCTAGCCTTCATAATTCATAGTTTTAGATTATTATTGTCTGAAGTAGATTTGATTAATTTATAATGATTCCATTGGTCTGGCCTGATTACCCTAAGTTTTATCAGTTGCTTGTTGTGACGATATTATATCGCATCCATTTGCAAGGCTGCACCAGACAGATATATGTATCTATGTGCCTGCATGTATACGATGTCACACATATTGCCCTCAAATTTCTCTAACAATCAATTGTCGCATTTTCCCACATGTCCGACGTAAAAGGAGAGAGTACGATCGACCTTTTCTTGCCACAGATTTCGGGGATCCCACCAAGCTTGGGCTGTCCATTTCAGGGGCCAACTGGTTGCAGTTTGACTGGGTGAGTATAAACTGTACCTGATGCTGTCCAAGCTATTGATTTTTGTTCGAAGTCTTTTGCGCATCTTTTTTGTTGTACAGTAATGAGTTTTTGCTGTTGTTGTTATTTACAGATCACCGTGTACAATACGTATTCGGAGAAAAGTTACCGTTTTTCATGCCACGGCGGTTGCGACCTATCAACTGATCCAGACGAGGAAAGCCGACAGCTTTTCCTGGATTATGATGGTACGTACTGATATTGCGTTCGACGGTATACATTAGATAGGGCAGGTAGTGAAGAGTGTTTATGATTACTATGTCCTGTCATTGGATAATTCGTAGTCAAGTTCTTCCCCATACAAAAGATTTCTTTCATACAAAAGATGAAGCAAATACTATCAAGTCGAGAGAGAGAGAGAAAATGTGTGTGTGTGTGTGTGTGTGTGTGTGTGTGTGTGTGTGTGTGTGTGTGTGTGTGTGTGTGTGTGTGCAGAAGACTAGTAATATAGCATTGAAGGGGAATGAAAAACAACGCCGACACAATTTTTAGGGTCGTTTATGATTTACGTAATAATCTAGTTTTATGAAAGTAAGTTATAATTTACGTTTTAGATTTACACATAATCATATACTATTGGATGAGCTTGTTCTTTTGATTACTATTCTGGAGTGTTCAGGATTATTCTTTGTTGATACAGAGTGTACAGAAGGAAGACATAACTGCCACACTCATGCCTCCTGTAACAACACGATGGGCAGTTTTGACTGCACCTGTATTACAGGCTACAGAGGGGATGGACAAACCTGCGTCGGTATGTGTAAAATATCAGTGTTATTTTTCACATGAAGTAACTTTTAAGTTAAATACACTTAAAAATCAGAGACTGTAGCATCGAATAGGAAGACGGTCAAGTGTTTGTAAACTACAACAGATGTGGACGATTGAGTCATATATCGAGTATCATGACCCACGTTAATAATTTGACACAAGTTTGTGTGCTTAATTAACCCTTGCTAAAATAGTTACTTTTTAAACCTTTATTGCACCTCATATGTCACTTGGCTGACATTCTATTATATTTTCAAAAGGTCTTCGCATTAGCTATTGGGCATGTATTGATTGTGATTTGGTTTTGATATTTTTCTTTCACAATTCGACAGTGTAATGAATGTTTTTTTGTGTACGTTTTTGTACTCATTCCTCCCATGTGAATGTCAAATCCATTTTGTTTGTCTCCTTACAGAAGCAACCACGGCAGCGACCACGACCGCATCACTAACTACGACAGCAACCACGACTGCAGCACCAACTACGGCAGCAACCACGACTGCAGCACAGACTACTACAGCGACCACGACTGCAGCACCAACTACGGCAGCAACCACGACTGCAGCACAGAGTACTACAGCGACCACGACTGCAGCACCAACTACGGCAGCAACCACGACTGCAGCACAGACTACTACAGCGACCACGACTGCAGCAGAAACTACGACAAAAGGCATGCTTATAAATCATATCTATGCCCCATTAACAAACAAACATTTCTACACTCAATTCTAATTATGTTCCAATCTAATCAATGTTTTATCTATACAGATGTTGATGAATGTGCAGATGAAACCGACGACTGCAGCCCTTATGCCTCCTGTTCCAATACACCTGGCAGTTTTTCCTGCGATTGTAACTCAGGCTACAGCGGCGACGGTGTCACCTGTACAGGTAAGGACGTATCCTGTAACTTTCATGATTGTGACACAAACAGCGATGGGTGTAGTGGAACTTGCACGAACAGCCCGAAAGCTTCAATTGTTCCTGTGGTACCGGTTATATGTTAGATGGAGATGGTGTGACTTGTGATGGTCTGTCATGTTACTTTAAACCATATGTCAAAGGGTGCTTCTCTAATCATCTAAATAGATTTTTACAAGACAAAAGACATGTATGGTGATCTTACCACACTATGACTATTTGTGCTTGAAACAGTAAAAACCTTTTTTGTTGTTTGTATCATGCATCTAAATCAAAGTATTGTCGCTGATTTTCTTAAAGTTTAAAAAGTAACATTGTTTTTTCTTTTGGTTATACCAATACAAGTGAATTAACTTAAGTCAAATAAATATTCTGTTACAGATGTCGATGAATGTGCCAGTAATAACGGCGGGTGTGGAGGAACTTGCACGAACAGTGCAGGAAGTTTCCGCTGTTCTTGCGGTAACGGCTATGTGTTGAATGACGATGGCTTGACCTGTGATGGTGAGTTGTTTTCTCTCTTTTGTTTTATACTACCCTTATGCATTGGTCCCAATTGCGCCGGTGCCCGTAGGGGGTGCACATGAAGTCCCGTCCGGGCCCCGAAATTTGTCCCGGTGGACTGGCGGGTACCGGGGGTACCTCCAGGTGCTCGCACGATTAGCGCAAGGCGTCTATTTGTTACCGGGTCCCGCGTTGAATTTAAGTCCGAGTTAAAGTCACCTCGGCCCCCGGCCGGGCCCAAAAATAGCCCGGCAGCTGTAGGGTGTCCCGCGGGATCACGTAGGGTGCACGAAAGTGCAAGAAAGCAGACCGTCAACTACCCGGTCCCTTTTTCGAATCGGGACCTAAGCATAAGTCAGTCTTAACTGCTTGGTTCAGGTCATTTAGGTCTTTCCTGTTTTTTTTCACCTCAGCTTGCTCCGCTATCTACCCTGGGCTGAACCCTGCCGCCAATTTCGGTGTCTACCAGAACCAGTGCTTCTGGACCGGCTCGTGGAGCACTCCGCGGCTGAACTACACGCTGGCCAAGCAAGAGTGTCAGACACAGGGCGGCACGCTTGCCATGATCAAGGACGCCGCTATTCAAACATTTCTCCGGAACCATCTGAAGAGGACTGTCGCCTTCGGTCAACGTCTCCCTGGGTAAACCTACCTTGCAAGCTTGACAAAGACACATTCTAGCGTACTACAATGTATAAGACACAAAAACGTTGCCTCTCTAGCTATGAACACGTTCTAGTGGAGAATCATGAGGTCGTGAAGCTTTCATTTCTTTTTTCCTTTCTTCCTCTCTTCCTTTCTTCCTTTTTTTTACTTTCTTCCTTCCTTTCTTCCTAGCTTTCTTCATTCATTTATGTATTCATTCATTACTTGTTTCAGGAAGTATTGGATCGGCCTTGACGACCTTAACGCGGAGAAGTCTTTCTTCTGGATCGATGGGACCCCCCTGGGAGCGTACAACAGGATCTGGTCCAGCGTCCCACACAAGATCAGGGACTGCGTGGCTCTGAAGCCCCGAAGGAGGGTGCCTCGTTGGTCGATCAGTAACTGCCGCTTCGCCTATCCGTACATCTGCCAGCTGGGTGAGTAGGACTTATGCTTTGGTCCTAATTTCACCGGTGCCCGCAGGGGATGTAGTCCCGCCCGAGTCCCGAAGTCAGACATTTGTTCCGGTGGACTTCCGGGTCCCGCGTTGAATCTAAGTCCTAGTTAAAGTCACCGCGGGCTCCGACCAGACCGGCAGGGTGTCCTGCGAGGCAACGTAGGGTTCACGGCCGAAAGTGCCAAAAACAGCCCGTGGCCCTTTTTCCAATTGGGACCTAAGCATTACACAGGGCGTCCCACCCATCCACCTACATGTACATCTACAGTGTATCAGCGTGGTCAATATTAGGACTTATACAAGGCAACCTCACCCGCACATATGCCAGCTATCCAAGTAGAACTTATACAAGACTCGCAAAACCTATCTGTAACATGAAATATGCAGGAATGCAGGAATCATACAATATCTATAGCAATCTAATGTTACCATGTAATATTTGCAATGAGAGGTCAGTTTCAGTATGTACATGGCACGGGTCTCTTGGGAAGCTCTACAGTTTTCTTGACATCCAATGCTCCATTTTCTTACGAACGTCTCAACCTCTCACAGGCGGCAACGGGAGCAAGTAAGAAAGCGATGTACGGCGACGTCAGCCTCACAACATTGCTGTGACGTCAGATCATCTTTTCACATTTTATTGGACTGATAGGATAGATAACGTTACAACTCAGATCTATAGAACACATGACAGGTCATACATGTATGTGATCAGGTCACGCCGATTTATTTTTTGGTTCTCTGTTTCCCCCCTGCCCTCACGGTGGTTTTTATCCTGATCTCTTGGTGTAATTTCACTAAATAATGACCGAGATTCAGAAAAGCAAATTGCGTGACCTAAGGTTGATTTAATTGAAACAAACTGTCACAGGACCAGAAAATATTTCAAAGTGTAAGAACAAAGTCAAGTTTCCTTAATTTGTCTTTATTTTATTGGTGAAAAGCTATCTAAAGGCGTATACGTACTTCATTCATAACTCAATTGTTTCAACGTGCGAAATGATTTTGATATACATCCTTTACATTTGCTTCATACAGAAATTCATCCAAATATTTAAGATATTTTTGTGGTGGTGATTTGTAAAATGTAAATCCTAGCTATTAACTGTTATGCGTAATGTTTCACTTCAGATCCGGACAATCATTTCCTAAGTTAAAGGGAATCGTATATAGAAGAACGTTATTGCACGACAATTGTACATGGTACAAAGTATGGCAAGAATTCGTAAACATAATACAAAGTAGAAGTATAGAATAAAACTTAACATCCTAACTACTAATACAATACAATAAGGGCTAGTATATATTTTGATATAGCATCCTAATTACTAATACAATACAATAAGGGCTAGCGTACATTTTGATATATGGAAAGTCAACACTTTCTGATTTGTGCTATTATGTACAGCAGCTTTCGATGCGTTATAGCAAAATACGTTTTCTTTTATTACCGTAACAGTAGTCTTATATTACCGTGTGGGAGAAACTTGGGCTTGTTGCTAGACTTTCAGCCCTGCTTTTCTATAATGATGGCAAGTGCAAATTTGATAAAGACTCTCCTAAGGTCACATCAATCTTTTTTCTTCAAATTTGTAGTTATTAGTTGAATCGGTAAACAAAGAATCGGTAATAAGCGATGGGTTAAGAACTATAACACATTTGCTGATATTGTTATTCAACACAATCATGCCAGCTTTTATAATATATGCAAGTTCATGCCCAGAGGCTAATTGCAAACAAACAGGTACATGGATACATGGAAATCGAAATAGTTATCTAGTCTACTGTGAAAGTTCTATGTTAACAATGGTTGACTATGGTTGGATGTGACTCCTTTTTTGAAGGCAGTTTTGTCCTCTTTTTATATCTAACATACGAAATCGCAACATCCTGTCATCAGCATTCATGAACAAAGCTTGCAACAATGTTTTCTGTCTTGGTCCTTATTTATCCTCAGTATGAAAGTAATATTGTGTGCATGGGTATGGAAAGGTTCATGAGATGAGTCAATATTACAAGGGAATAAAAGATGAGCCACATAACCCCCACCCTCTTAAGACGCAATGAAATGGATAACCTCGATTAAAATTAATCCGCCGGGTTACATAAATCCGCCACTTTGAAAAACAGTGGGTTTGAGAGATCTCTAGTGCAACACACACCCACACTCCCCATGTATGCACCGTTTAGATATACAGGGGGTGCATTATACTCGGGGACGTTAGTTGGGTTAGAGATCTGTTTGGACGTGTCTTTTCAGGGTGGTGGAATATGAATTATGTACCCTGGTGGAATTATGTTAGTAGATGTTACATGTATATCTTAGTGAGGTAACGTTATGTTCAAAGAAGTGGACCAGTACAAATTGTTGCAATGTCATTATTGAAGCAGAGTTCTGTCCCTTACCCAAGCAAATTTGCATGGCCCATGTAGCCGTTGTCACTCTGGAATTGATTAAGAAAGTAAGATATTGATATAGCATCACCATACAAGATACGATGGTGAAGTACATGTAACAGGTTCAGCCAGTATAGGGTAATGACCTTTCCCTCCTTTAGATTCCTTGAGTCTGCAGATTACACTCAGTCCATTAAGTGGCGCTCAAGGCTATATTGCACCGCTAAGTAACCCACATACCTTACAGGATTTTGAATGGGAAAGTGGATTTATCTACAAAATGACAAAACGTTACAGTAGCAGCACATTACTGTTTCCCAAATTGGGATTGAAATTTGGATGTGGTATGCTTTTCATAATGTGAATTCTACAGGAAATGTACACTCCACCACATCTATTGGTAAAATGTGTATGACTCATGTCATTTTCACATGACTAGACATCCCACTATTTTGTTTGTGTTATGTCTTCAGCAGTATTATTCTTGACTCAAATGATCGCATTTACGAAAAAAAGTTCAAATGAAGCTTTGAGAGCCAAGCTTTCTTGATTTCCCAATTCCCGAAATACTGAAATGATCGCCATAAAGTTACAGAAATCCACGGCCTCCCACAGTCAAGGGGTCGACTCAGGTGAAGAGGGATGTACCGCTGTTTAATGATGTAGAATAATGACTGCCCAAGGTTATCTGAATTCTAATACGACGGGTCATATGGGGATAACAGGATGTGACGGGTCATATGTGAATAACGTGGTTGAACCGATTTCTACGTAAACACAAAATGCGCAATGCGCCCGCTGTCTAAACTTGGTATAGGACTCAAGATTGGTATATAATAAGGTGCTAAGAACCATTACATCACCATTTCACAACCACTCTGTTCACATATGAGTTTGGGTCTGAGCCTAAACACAATTTTGGCCTGAGCCTAAACACAATCAACTCAAACTTCTACAGTCCCTTTTCAGAGAATAAAATTGATATCATCGTTATACTGAGCTCGAGTGACTCTAAAAGTCTTCATGTGTTTACTGTTGATTTTTATATATCTTGAGTCGAAGAAGACCGATTTCGTTCCTATTTGACTTCGCAAAATTTTCCCACGTTAACGACTATGTCCAGAGATGTAGATGTAAGGTGGTCTTTCTCTTGCCAAGTGATAGGAGTGCAGAGGAGGTATCTCTACAAGTCAATGTTGTCTCAGTGCCATGCTTCATCTTCTTCTTTTTCTTGTGCCATTACGTTCCTTTTTAGCTAACGACAGAGATTTGGTGCTCATTTACATAAATATGCAGCGGAAAACAACAACAATACCATTATCTCCCTCTGCCAAGGTAACCAGGTGCCTGGCTAGTGACCTGTATTGTTATTTGACGATGTGGATTAACGTCTGCCTGGAGTTATGCACCCCTCCTCTCACACCATTGTTCTGAATCCTGATAGACAGGCTACTGCTTTGTTTATTTGTTCCTGCCCAGTAAGCTGCCCTGTAGCTTAAATGTCATTGACCTGCTGAAAAAGTACCCACATGTCCTGAAAGTTGCTACCAACTACAACAGGTAGCTGTTCCTAAGCAGGGAAATATGTTTATCCAATGCGATTTTTGTGTCAGAAATCTCTTCAATATGATTCTAAAGACATAACAATGAGGTTGAAATTGGTATGATTCATACTAATGTCACCCGGGAAACAATGGTGAGTCATGCAGTGTATGGGAGTACAGGAGGGATTGCCTTTTCTAGCTCTCACCCGGAAACATATACATCATTAGAAATAATCGAATATTTTGCACTATACATCATAAAACATCATAAATCAACCATAACCAGGCGTTATTGAAGATGTTGCACCATACAATATCACAATATCACAAGACGATCTAAGACATTGTTCTGGAAGTTTGGTTTGATTTGTGGATAAACGTCTTTTATTTCATACTCTGGTGGAGAATATACTAAGATCATATGAGCACAAAAGAGTTTTCCATCATCACCATTGTTGTGGAAGGACACATCAACTTCCATGTAATCTGACCATATCGCGCTCCTAGCGGCCCGGGGCCCGCTCAACCAACACAGTCTTAGGCCGATTTTTGTATCGTGTGCATTTTACTTGACAGTCTTTTACTATGTATTCAAGTCTACTAGTAGGTAATTACAAATTCATATATATATATATATATTTAGTGGTTTGTACTCCGTGATTAGATATTAGATAAGTAACACATTGTTGTCATTTTGTTTTAATGGTGTTAATGTGAACCATTGAAGTGTCTTAAGATTGCTGAAGCCTTAGTCATGACATCACTATTTGAAAACCAGTCCGTTCACATATGGCGGCCTGACCAGAAGTACTACGAAGAAGGTCAACACCCAACTCAAACTTCTACAGTCCCTTTCCAGTGAGTAGAACTGATATCAACTCCATGTTGGTCTCTATAATGTCATCGATGTTGAGTGAATGAAGATATGTACTATACATATCTTTGGCCGAACAACACCGATATCATTGTCTTTGTAATTGTAAAATGTTCCCAAGTGAGACCATTTGTATACACACTATCGAAACGATTTTCTACAGATCTTACCTTCTTGGGACCTTAAACAGATCATTTCGTAAATTTTGGCGGTTAAATTAGTTTTTACAGACGATTATTGGTTTATTTCGAACATATTTTCTGACAATGAGTATATATGTATTTCTTATTCATCGTGCAAATTGAATGCAAGTTGACAAAATCTAATTCCCCCCCCCCCCAAAACGGCATTATCAATGTTGCGTTATCCAAATGTGGGGTCTAGTAAACAATTGGGTCACTGGTAAGTGGTTTGGGGTTTGTAGATAACTCCGATTGCATGGGATATAGGCACCATACAAATATCATGGAATCTACTTGACTCGTTAGTCGAACAATAACAGCACCGTTCCCCTTCTTGTCTTTGGAAGATGTTTCCCACGTAAGCGACCACTGACGCAGGTGCATGTGACGGCGATCGCGCTGCGACTTCGCTGCGACCTAGATTGTATTTGTGTAACCATTGATTTCATAATTAGAATATCACGTAAAAGTAGGACTGAAAAGACAATCGTTAAATCGCGACAAATCGCCGCCGGCCCCTGGTGAAATGGGGGTGAAAAGCCCCTATCTCACTAGACCCACGACACGCTGGTGACCTCGCCGAGTCCTAAATTGGACTCGATAATGGGAATAACATGCAAAACGTATATAACTATTAAAAGACAACAAAACGCACAAAGCGTAAAACGATTTCGTTTTTCATCTATGGAATTCGTCGAACGCGTTGTCCAATCGTTCGGTCGCATCGAGGTCGCCAACGTGCCGAGGGTCCAGTGAGATAGGGGCTTTTCCCACATAAGCGACCACTACAAGGCCCCCGTTCCACTAGACGGCGATCGCGCTGCATCCTCGCTGTGACCTAAATTAGATCTGTGTAACCATTGAATTCATAATTGGAATATCATACAACATGTTAAAACATGACTGAAAAGACAGCTAAATACACAAAGCGTTACTAAAACGATTCGGTTTTTTATCTGTGATGTTCGTTGATCGCTCGGTCAAATCGCTCGGTCCAAGCGCGGTCGCAGCGAGGTCTGGGTGTAAGGGGGCCTGTCTAATGTAAAGTAACAGAAGCCGGAGGGTACATATTTCTACAGCTGTGCCATTGACTATCTCACCTGATGACAGAGATTTGATCCTTTTGAAGTTAACGTGGCGGAAAACAACAGTAGTCTCATGACCTCCCCCAGCCAAGGAAACGGTAACCAGCGCAGTGACCTGTATTGTTATTTGACGATGTGGATTAACGTCTACCTGGAGTTCTACACCCCTCCTCTCACGCCATTGTCTGAGTCCTGATGACAGACTACTGCTTTGTTTATCCGTTACAGCACAGTAAGCTGCTGTGTAGCTTAGACGTCTTTGACCTACATTAAGTAGGCATATGTCCTAAGATTTGCCACCACTACACCAGGTGAATTTTTCCTCATTGCCATTGGGCAAAATTGTTTGTCAGTGACGCGTTTGTGGTTGCCAGTGACAGACTGTTAATTGTGATAGAGCTTTTATGCACCAGAAATGGTGAACGTAGGTTTTGAGATGAGGAATCAGTCGTTATTACCTTCGCGACGAATGGTTTCGTCGAGAAGGTTATTCGACGGTGCTTGTCTGTGTGTCTGTTAGTGAACAGAATAAGTCGAGAACGCCTGGATGGTTTGTTGTCGTAGTTGGTGTGTCGGTGTGTATGTGGGACATCTCAAGATGATTAGATTTTGGGCGAAGTGTTTTGCATAATTAACGAGAAAAGTGTAAAAATGTGTTCAATTGTATGCTTTACTATGCGTTCTGGTTGCGACGTGTGGGCTGTATTGTTTCAGCTGCAGGGGATATTGATACGGGTACATGGGGGGCAAAGTTGGTCATGAGGGGTCATGAGGGGTCATGAGGCAGGCAGGAAACGTCAGTCACATGTACTGCCAGGGACAAATTGGCTATCAGCCAGCTGTAGGGCAGATACAAGAGATAGGCTTGCCCATATAGGCAGTAATGCTTTAAAGCACTAAAACAAGGGCTCAGAAAAGGATTCACCTTAATTGCAAGCCCCAAAAATTCTTATGCACCAGAAAGCCACATCTGTCTACTTTAGAATCATGTAAAGAAAATAGACAGTTGACCAGCTCGTTCTCTCGTAACAGCTGACAGACGAAAACAATCGTCAACTTTGACCTACTCCCAGCCTGGAAGAGTCCACTCGGAGCATGTGAAACCAAACCACAAAGATATCTCCTTACACCAATTAAAAGACTGAAACATACAAATTTTGACCAAAGTTGGATATACACGGCCTTATATGAGTAAGAACAGTCATTAATGCAGTGCCACAGCATGGGAATACCGAGCATGTCTGTGTGTCTGTTAGTGAACACGATAAGTCGAGAATTCTTGGAAGGATTGTCTTGGTATTTGGTATGTTGGTAGGTCTCGATGAAACCTGAAAATGATTAGATTTTGGGCCCCCTATCGGCTTGTTACGGTACTGCAGCGGAACTTCCTGTTATGATATCTCGTGTTGTGGACAAGCTATGGAACTGATTTTTGAGTGGTAGATAGCTCGTTGGGCAGAGAGTAAGTGGTATAGGTTTGGGCCCCCTAGCAACTTTTTTGGAACTGCAGGGGTAGGTTTTGCTTCAGACTTTGAAAGGGAATAACTCAAGAAGGGCTTGATGGAAGGTCATGATTTTTTGCATGTACATAGCTTGAGCGATGATGTACATGATTGGATACTTGTTATGCAAATCAGTAACTAATTTGCATAATTAATGAGGAAAGTTTATACATTCATCAATTTCCATGATAGGACTCGCAAACATGTGACATATGTAACTGAGGAAGAGAGAAATATTAATAGATATCAGCTATGCAAATGAGAACCTCATTTACATAATTAATGAGAAAATAATATAACTCGAGATGGGCTTGATGGATGGTCATGATTTTTGGTATGTAGATAGCTTATGTGATGCTTTGTATGATTGGATGATAATTATGCAAATCAGATAATAATTAATGAGGCAATTTTAAAAACCTGCTGTGTTCCATGATATGACTATTCAAATATGTGACATTTGTCACTGAGGAAGAGAGGAATGTCAATAGATAGAAATTATGCAAATGTAGGCCTAATTTGCATAATTCATGAGAAACTACTATCATTCCATACTAGTAAATAACGGCAATTTCATACTTCTTGCATTTAGAAGTTGTGTGAATGTGAACACCATTGAATCAAATTATGCTAATAAGGAGCTTATTTGCATTATTGATGAAAAATGTTAGCATAACCTTCTTTGTTAAGCTCATAATCATAACAAGGAGGTTTGGACAACTTATGTTATTTGGGTGAGGAGGATCAACTGGTATGATTTTTGATTGATGAAAAACACTCCTAATACGTCAGTCATAAAGGTCAAAATCATTTCGCGAAGGTATGAGGTCGTAGAACTCTTGTTAAGTTCTCAGAAACAGTGTTTTCACAGTACGCTTAAGTAAAATCTCCGAAATGGCTTCATCGTTTGTCAGATACCTCCATCACTGAAGAGATGCATGACACATCTAATCTGGGGCATATTTTCTTACTTTCTCCTCTGCATTGCTGAGAACAGGAGATGAACCAGAATACAAAAGTTACTCAAGCATCTGGATATATTTTGTAAAATCTGTCTAGTTGCTTATTGTAATAAGGGAATTTTGTATTGCTTATCTCATTACCAGGATTCCCAACCTTAATCAACAAATTCCTGCTCCCGTCTGCTGTTTCAGTTGAATAGTAAACAACAGAGACCATGAACCCAGGGGCGCTGTCTGGAGGAGTAGTCCTAGTGCTTGTTTTGACTCAAGCTGCTGGTCAAGGTAAGCAGTGATGTTTTATGTTTGATTATCAACTCCCGAAGCTAATTTTTATTTCTTAGTCACTTATTCTGGTCTCTTTTTGCGTCGCTTCGATTGTACTACCGAACGCTATGTTTATTTGGTTATAATTTAAGAGGTTCATATTATTCATTCACGGAGGGGAGAGTGTAGTGGAGATATAACGATAGGACGCACAATCTTAGACATAAGGCTATGGAGGCAATGTTGGTCTCCAATGTCATAACGGTATCTCGGAGGTCAACGTGGCCTCGCTCCCAAGGACAGAATTCTAGCTCTATCTTACCAAGAAGGTTTCATAAAACCTCCTTGATCTTACATTGAAATTAGGTCGCATCCAGGTTCACTTTACATGCAAGTAACATTTTTTTGTCCATGTTTCTTTTATTCGGGCAGTAGAAAACTCAATTGCTTGTAGCGTTCAAACTTATGATGATATAGATTACGATATTTTGAGTGCAACCTCAGACGAATGGCATATGCAAATGTGCCACCTACTGAAAACGCAAACTTTCTTAGTAGCATGATACACCCTCGTTACCCGACCCGTCATGTATGCTCAAGAACTAAGAACTACGCCACTCTGTTCATTTAATCGATCAGTTACGACAACGTCTGCAGGATATATACATACAAGATTGGCATAGTTCTGTTAAAAACAATTCAAAACTGTCTATCTATTCCTCTTTAAAGAAAATGTACGGACAAGAAAAGTACCTTACAAGCGTACATAACTTCGAAATTCGTAAATCAATTACAAAGATAAGAATATGTAGTCATAAATTGAACATTGAAACCGGAAGGTATCGTAAAATTCCCAGTGATCAAAGGTTTTGTCCATTCTGCCCAAATGAAATTGAAGACGAACGTCACTTTATCATGAATTGTTCAAGATATGAGGATAAACGCTCTTAGCTGTTCACCTTTATTTCCGATTGTTCAAGTCAATTCAATATGCTCCATTCTGTTGATAGATTTGATTATATACTGAGAGGAGACAATCCTTACTGTGTTCAAATAGATATATACATCAAAGAATGTTTAGACATAAGAACAAGTAATGTATAAGTATACGACACGCTAAATTTCAATATGTTGCCCTATTCCATATGACTGTATGTAAACAAACTCATTAGTATGAACTTTGTTTGTTGGCATGTATGTATGTATGTATAGATTAAGTAGACCTTACGAGAGTCGCTGTACTTTTGTTGTGTCAATAAAGATTGTTGTATGCACAGCCCTGTCTGACCTGACGTTTACCGATGTGGGGATGGACTACGTCTCTCTCTCCTGGACTGCTCCGGCCGATCTGAACATCGAGGGATACCGAGTCAGTTACCAGTACTCCGGCGGTCCACAGACAGGCTTGTCTCCACCTCCGGCACCGGAGGACACCACGGCGACAGTGTGGGGACTATATGCGGGCGTAGAGTACACTTTTACCGTCACCTCTTTGGGAGAAGACGGCGAGGAAAATGGAGAAATCAGCGGGACGGCAACTACAGGTTTGTCTGTATACAAGTTGATAGGTGAAGGTGTTCTGCGTCTGCGTCTGTACCTCAGTGGACGCCGTGGCTAACATACGTTAACACACCGTATTTCCTTGGAAACAACTGCAGGGCTCTGATCATGGAGTAGGGACTAGGGGGAAACTGGTTGTCGTGTTCACAATTAGACTTTCCTTCACGCTGCCCTGTAAATTAAAGGTCCCGGGGAGTTCTTCGTTGGAAATTTTGGCCTGTCTATCGATTATTCTTCGGCAGGCACCGACAGGGTACCGACTGGTTCTCACAATGTGGTCGGGCAGATGTAGGGGTTCTTATACAACGGAGGCCCGCTCGAGCCACAACATAGCCCGGCGGCAGCCTCAGGGAGTCACACGGTGCTAAAGTGCACCAAAAAATAGGTCCGTCAACTACCCGGTTGGCCCCTATTCATGATTGTGACAAAGACATTACAACGTAACGTTACGTGCCATTACAGCCGCAGCGGTGCTGAATACGGCCTGCGATCAAGGAACGATGGAGCTGTCCATACCAATAGCCGCGCTGCCAGGTGTAATAGTGACCAGCCTGCACCTGCTGGATCCCAGATGCGGCGCGACAATCACCCCTACACACGTCATCTTGTCGACGCACCTGTTGGATTGTGGGACTATCCGAGAGGTGAGTACTCAGGAATAGACACCGAAAGAAAATTCACAACAAAGTCACAAAGAGCTATCTACCATTAGAAAATCACGACCATAGCACGTCCAGAACACGAGATGTCAAAACCAGAGGTCCCGCTGTTGTACCTTAGAAAGCCGCTGGGAGGCCCTCTATCAAACTTGACCTTTATTTATCCGACCCTTACCCACAAACCAAATATCATGAGGATCCATTAACGCCTTCTTGAGTCATGCTGTTCACAAAAGCTCACAAAAACTCAAACGGCACCCAAAACACAACTTTCTTGGTGAACTACCTTTCCGATGAAAGTATCAATGGCAAATCTTTTAAGGTTCCTTTTGCTTTAAGAATGACAGGTTCATGGATCAACTATTTGTATGTCTGTGTTGAGCAGAAACAAGAAGTGCGCGAAGTATCTTAATTGTCACTAAGGTCTTGGAAAAAAGTATAAGATACATGGACACTACCATAAACAAAGTTTATGCCGGATACTTTCATTGGCCCAACACAGACGTTGGCAGATAAGTTCATCTTTGTCAACAAAGCCATCGCTACCCCAGTGGTTTCTGAGAATGGGGCAATAAGGGGCAGAAACTTCAGCAGGAGCTTCCAGTGTGAGTTCATCCGTCGGTTCGACATCACGCAGAGACGAGAGGTCCTGTACAACATCCCCCCTCCAAGGTAACGTCTTTTCTGATTATTAAAATTATTGTCATTTATTTACTTTGTTTCTTCCTTCCATATACAGATGTACATAAAAGTCCGGCGTCTACTTGTTACCGGGTCCCGAGTTAAAGCAACCCGGAACCACGCAGGGTCACGCCCGAAAGCAAAAAAAAAACGCCCGTAAACTACCCGGCGGGGCCCCTTTTTCCGATAATGACCGTATAATAAGCAGTTAGCTATGTATAGACACGTATGTACATTTTTCCAGTGTGCCGATAGAAATCGAGGGCGGGAATAACAGCCTGATCATCAACATGAACATGTTCACGTCTGCAGACTTCAGCGACAAGTACGACTCAGCAGACTTTCCTCTGCAGGTAGGAAACTTCTTTTTCAGCGAGTGTCAAGTTGACAAGTTAACGTCAACTTATGATAACGAACGGGCCTCTCTTGAGCTGTAGTTTTCAGCTCTGGCTTGTTGCTGTATCTTATTAGTTGAAGAATGACTTGAGATACAGAACCGAAAGGTCCCCAATAATAGATAAACAACAACATCAACAACAGGAGGTTAACGTTTGTCAAGATGAACACCGGATAGCGGTACTTCTGCTGTCAGCCAGTCTACACAGACTGGGACACATACTGCACAGACAACCATTTCAAAACAAAAAGTGCATAAAAAGCTGGATAGTAATAAAACAAATGATATGTATGATTCACACATCGATTGTGATTCACAAAGCTGGCATGCTTACTTCATCTGCCCACCCACGTTTGTGAATGACCACCTAACAGGTGACACCGGCTGACCGGCTGCACTTCGGCCTGAGCGTGGACTCTCCTCTGGACAACCTGGAGCTGTTCGCCCTGCAGTGTGTCGCCACGCCGACCCTGAACCCTGACGACTCTCCCCGGGTCAGCATTATTCAAGACGGGTGCGTACACGCCACCATTCGTAACATCACAGTAGGACTGCTTCATGAATTTCGTGAATGTGAAGAAACATTTTGTTATTTTTCATCAGTGGGTGCGACAACTTCCACATCAGCATGTTTCAATACTCACAGGAAAGTTCATATTTATGTTAAGCCATACCTAGTATGGCTCAACATATTGTTTTTGCGTTTCGGCGCATGCGCGCCGGAACGCATTGTCCTGGCTTTTACCTTGCAGGCAGGAACCAGGGAAGCTTGGTTCAACACTGTGTCGCACACCATAAGACCTTATATGGCAATACGTTCCCAAATCCTTGTATAGCCGTTGCCTTATATGGCAAGAGAGCACGAAAAGGCAGGCAGGCTAGATTTGCATGTGACATAGGAGGGCGACCGCATGTAACTGCTACAACTGTTCGGAAATATCATTGCATTGTGGTTTCGGACTTTGATATCCTGAAAAATGACCATATTACATCTATTCCACAAGATTGCAGAAGAAAAAAAATGATTTCGTCAAGAAAACGACCAAAAATCGGCATAAATGATACCATATAGTGAGGTTATAGCATTACGTCCAGAGAAACTAATTACGTACCGCAGCTTGGCCGATCTGGCAACGCGAAGCACTTCGGACCCAAAAGATCCGGGTTCGTGTCCGTGCATGGATTTTTTTCTTTCTTTTTAGATATTGAATATCAAAAATATATATTGATACTATATTAATCTATCAATATCATATTTATGAATATCATTTTTTTTTCATTAATAAATAAAGAAATATTTTATATTTGTTATTTTTAAATATTCATTTAATATATACAAGGCCTTTGTCTTATGAACAGGACTTCATAGATTCCAAACCCGGCATTCGAATTTTTCTGTTCATTGTAATGGAAAATACCGTGCAGCGGCTCCTATGCGCGGTAAGATGATTCTTGCAAAACACTCGCCACTAAACTTCTATCCCCGATGTAAACAGAGGCTCTTGATGTTGTTTGCAAAACAGCGATTCTTTGTTACAGTAGCAAATGCTCCATTGTTCAGTATCGACTTCATTCAGACAACACGGACGTGGAAAGTGGCGCCCCTCGGCACAAAACTATGGGAATTTTCATGAATTTTAGCAAAATTACCCAGGAAAATAAGGAAGAAATGTTGTAAATGCGGAAACCAGAATAATACGGATGAGGTAGCTGTTGATTTGTTTGACATTTGGTAGTCATTTTAGATAGAACCTTAGCTGTTATGAACTTCTATTTCACTTAATTACCATAGTGCTGATGATTCAATGGTGCTTTTTCAAATTTTATGTTTTATTGCGTGCCATGTACATAATTACATTGATAGCTTTTATAATGAGCCTATTATACATTTTACAAATAAGTACAAGTTGTAGGCCAAGACCAGCTTTTTCAAAAGCACTTAAGTTAAGTGACGTAACTTCAAAATTGCTTTCCCCAATCTGCCTTTCTCTATTAAAACAGTACTCATTTCCCAAAATGACAATTTTTCTTATAGACTGAACAGCCCTTGAGTGACTTCCTCTGGCAGATTTTACTTCAAGTAAAGGGAAAAGACAATTCACACTCATAAACGTAGCCGAAACGCCAGCTTTTTTTAAAAGCTCTTGTTACTCATGTTTCTTCTCCTCCTGTCAAATCTTCAAATCGATTCATCTGTCATTTTTTCACCAAATGACCTGAAATTTGGTACAAAGGTAGTGAGGGCAAATACCCCCGCGCGTCTTTTTCATTTTTTCGACATTGACCGTGAAAGTGATTTTATTGAGGTTTTAGGCTATTTTTTTAGCATTTCTTGGCCTCCTGCGCCCTGGTATTTCAACTGACTGACCTGAAATTCGCTGTAGATGTGTCTTGAACAAATATTAAAAGGACTACATTCCCATTTTCGGGATATATCTCTTTAAAACGATTTATTTTGGGCTTTTTTTTACAATATTTGCCACTTCTGTCACTTTCAATACTACATACAGTGTTGGAAGTGACAGCCAATGGGAGCACTGCATTAAAAACTGCGACCACCTGATTGGCCAATTGAGTTAATTAAGTTATCTTGCATTTCTGGGTCAGCTGCCCTAGTGTTTATACCAAATGTGGTATGTGACTGCCCACGACATGTGATTACATGGCTTTGTTCACTCTTTTGGAGTCTTTACTGGAAGACTCCATTCCTGTATGGAGAGACAAATTGTTTTTAAACTCAATTTTGGACTGGAGTGATCCATTTTTTTAGTGGAAATATTTTAGAATGGTCCATTGTTATTTTGGGACAGTCCATTTTTTGCATGGCGAGGAGTATGGCTAAACATGCTGTATTTGCTCGCAAATGCCTTTCTAGTAATATTATAAGTTGCTGAAATACATTACGAAGAATTGAACGGTTAACGTTCTCCAACTCAAAACGTACTCGAATTTTCGACTGGTTCTCGAAGTCTTCTTTGAGGCAATCTACATTAGGGCACAACAGCTGTTTCTCAACCGGTACGGAGGGCGTTATCGACTTCCAGCAACCTCTGACCAATTTCTGACGTCACACGCGAATAAAACTCACGTGAACAGAGCGAGAAGGTTAGAGAGCTGAGGAAAGCTGGGAGAATCAGTAAAAAAATCCAATGCGTACGTTGATGAGTTGGATAACGTTATAACATTTTAAATATCCCTAGTGATTTAATTATTCGTTCCTTCTCCTTGTGCAGGTGCGACATTGACCCGACCCTGGAGAAGAACGAAGCCCGGTCTGGCGAGAAGGCCCTGTACTACTCTGTTCAAGCCTTCACGCTCCCCAACGCCGGCGATAACAGCCTGGTAAAACGTCATCGCCCGTGGTTAGGGTGAAGGTGGCGATTGACTTTGGTGGTGGATGGTGATCTGACAGGTTGTCTGTTGGATATAACTTGTAACGTTAGAGAGAGAATTAAACAACGGTATGTTTGTATTTGATGGGTTAGCTTATAGAGGACAATGTACGTTTAAACACAGCGAGCTTTAGCTTGTTTCGAAAAGTATTTTCCATGTTGATATAATGAATACAAGTCTTATAAATTTGTACCTTGTTTATTTTGAGAAAGCCAGGTGCTTACCTCCTATACCTATGTCGACAACCATTAAAGAATTTGTCCTAAATCGTGATGTTTGAACTTGCATCTAGCCTCACAACCCCATGGTTAACTCAAGCCTTCGAATTCCATCCTTGATAAACCCTTACTAAATGCCTTTATTTCTATGTCAGTTGTATATCCATTGCACCATGCTGGTCTGCTTTGAAGACGACTCCGACTCGCGGTGCAGTGAAGGCTGTGTCCCCGCCAGGGGGCGCAGGCAAGCCGGGTCGGCCACGAGTGAACACCGAGTCCGCCGTGAGAGCGGTAAGGAGCACGACGTCAAAATCAGCCAGGGCCCCATCATCACCAAGACTGGCAAAGAGAAAGAAACAGGTAGCGTAGTATAATAAAGGACAGAGATTCGGGCCTTTGAGCTTTAACTGCAGGTGTGACAAGGTCACACGCCAGGGTGCCCAAATTACCCATGACCTTCGTCTTACCAACACCTTCCTACACAAATATCGTTACAATCCATTCAGAGGTTTTAAATCTATGCTGACCACAAGTATCTGAAAACACACCGACACACAAACATACACAAACACACACAAACACACACACACACACACACACACACACACACAGACACACAGACACAGACACACACACACACACACACACACAAACACACCCACACCTACACACACACACACACACACACACACACACACACACACACACACACACACACATACATACACCGAAAACAAAACCTCATGTATAGTCACGTACAGTCTTATAGTCACGTTGGAATTACTATTCACTTTAAAACATATGTCTAGCCTCTTCTTGTGATAGATGTCTATGTACAACTTGTGGATAACCGGAAGACATGGTCGCGTGTCAGTCAAACCAAATTAACTATGTATGTCGCTCTGCAGGCTCCACCTTCCCTACCGTGGGTGTGGCCGTTGGGGCGGTCGGGGTGCTGACCGGTGTCCTGATGCTGATAGCCACCGTTGTCCTGGTGAGGATGAGACCTGGCCTGGTCACCAGGAAAACAGCCAAGAATCGTGCAGGTAACGGAAAGCTTAAATTGGTCTTTATGTGTAAGAGAGAAAGTTGAGCTCGAGCTCATAAAAAACGAAAGGCAGCGAGGGAGATAATGTTCCGTGATACTGTGTCATGATCTGGATCATGTTACATCTTCTAAGCGAATGTCAGTTAGAAGAGATGTACATTATAGAACAACTGCTGACTGACACAGAAAAAGGAATATCTACAGGCTTTTTTTCTAAAGTTACTTACTGTGGTAATACGCCATGGTCCCTAACTTGCTATACATCGTGAACTCGCAAGCTTACGTGTCAAAATATATTTTACAGTGTGATAGTTATCTTCAAATGGTTTTCCTTTTTTCAGGACTGGACAACTATTCATTCCAGGTGTGGGGAAAGAGAAAACCCGACGTCCCTTCTCCTGACACGCAGTAATAGTCCATCGTATTGTGATGGTGACGATGTTTTGATAAACATTTTTTATTGGTTATTCCTTGTGGGAGGAGCCCATTACTCTGTTTTATTTCAAAATGCTAAATTTTCTATATATTCTTGATAAGCTTGCAGCAACCCTTTTGATTATTGTTTAGTTTTATTCAGGGGAACGATCTCGCCATCAAGTGTAGAGTGAGTAGAAAATGGAGCCTTGACTGTACAACAGTTGCTCGAGTAACGATAGTAGCAATGATAATGCAAACTTCAGAAATAGATAAAGTTGTGGGTTTTTTTTCAATCGATCAGGCAAAAGAGTAGACTTTTTTTTGCTTTCTTATATCCATGGGATTTAACACTGTCCAGATGAAAAATGATTAATTCAAATATAATTGCATAGTCATTTCAACATTGGCCATTAGAGAGGCGTTCAGTTTTTTAATCAATAGCTACCATTATGCCTTCCATGCCAAGGTAGTCCAAATTATCATTTGAAAAGTCAGTGTAGGCCCGAGAGTCACCGGCAGTGATGCTACATGTAGATGGTGTCTGATTTTCCTTATAACAATAAAGAGGTGAAAAAGATAGACTTTTTATGTGTATAAATGAGTATGATGGTCTATAGTTATTCTAAGGTACATGTATTAGGTATAAACTACAAACATAGTCAGTTTCTTCTAGACTTTCAGGAGTGACTAACACTTAAAATGATTGACACAAGGCTGTTTTCTTCTTCAGTACCTTGTGGATTTTTTTCCTTTTCATTGTAATTTGGCATGTATATTATACATGTAAATTCATGGATTGATCATAATCGTACAGCACAAATGTCAAGAGACATAATATTTGTGTACTTTGAGGATACATTTAAGTTCATCAGTTGTGAAAATTACAACATATACACAATGTATACATACAATACACTGACAGCATAGCGATACATCCCCACGTTGTCTCAATGCTGACAACATGTGAGTCAGCACTTAGAAACTGCCCCTCCCAACAACTGTCTGTGATCCAAACAACGTTGTCCTTTTTGTGCACCCAAACACAAAGCACCACTTTATCTTGGCTTTTCCACCTTACTGTCTGCCTTAGCAAATACAAAAAAGCCTCCTTCTTTCACTCCAATTCAAAATACGCCTTGTTGTTGGGGATATCCTATTCAACCATTATTCATTCAAGTCCTTGGACTTTCCCATTGCTTTTCAAAGCAACACTAAACCCCGTATCCTGGCGAATTCATACCACAGCACACTTCTTTCTATTTCTTTTCTACCACCAACGACCTGTTTTACTTTACTTTCTTCTTTCAGACCAATTCTGTCCGAAACTTACATTCCACCCAGCTTCACTGCTCTGAACTAAAGGGTACTACTTTTGAACGTGTTAAATCACAGACGAGTCATTTTGTTCCTCCGCCGATAAGAAATTGCCAAGTGGTTCGGGGGTGCTCATTTCAGCAGACTCTATTCTTTCAGTGTCTTTCGAAGTGCATTGTTAGCCCTTAAGTCAAATGCCTTGATGAAACATAGTTAATAACTTTGTTTGCCTTCTGCTGAACGATGTTACAAAGTTGAGTTGACGAGTCTTTTTCACGGCGGAGGAACTCTGTGGAGGAGCTGGTGGGGAGACTTGTTCTTGCCTCTTACATTAGTCATGTGGTAAAACGGCACAACACATGTATATGTAGGGAATAGGGTGTTTTCATAAAATTTTGCTTCGCTACAGTCGTCAAGAAAAATCTTCTCACCTTTTTCGAAATGTTCTGTCGGCTACCTCTCAGTGCCAGTATCAACTGCCACCGGGCTGACAAGTGACACATAGCCTGGGTTGACATCTGTCTCTGTAACAATGTATTTAACTATTTTGTTTGTAAGGATATGAGTCAACCTCGGCCACAGCAGGGAACGTCTGACAAAAACAATTCGATGGTTCGATGACCTGCAAAGGTCACGATCGTGATAGAGGGATGGTCTCACAGGTTCACTCGCCATTTCTAACTGAAATCTATTTTGTAGGTAATACAAAACATTTTGTAGGTAATAATTTGGGGATTTTTTTCAAAGGTTTCCAAATATCATCATCATTTTACTTTCCCCGAATTTTTTTAGTAAATATGAATCCCCTTTTCCCTCACGGGTATTGAATAAAGTGACATACACTTTGAACTAGTACAAGAGAATTCTGTCTGAGGCATTGATAGATATATTGGGACTTTCAGTGAAAAACGTCGAAGGAAGTT
Source organism: Branchiostoma lanceolatum (assembly GCF_035083965.1). Taxonomy (NCBI): domain Eukaryota; kingdom Metazoa; phylum Chordata; class Leptocardii; order Amphioxiformes; family Branchiostomatidae; genus Branchiostoma; species Branchiostoma lanceolatum. The sequence goes on along the minus strand of NC_089723.1, from coordinate 20,121,741 downwards.
GCCATGAATTGGTCACCTCTTATGAGCTTAATGTTGACTATTGACTGTTTAAGTGCGCCAACTTGGAAACCACCCCCGAGGTTGCAGCGGCGTAGTAACAGAGCAACGACAGGGAAAGGACAATGGTACGGTGGGTCCTCTGTTTGTCATCCTCTTCGCCTTACGATCTGCCCGGGGTGTCTACCGCACAGTGTACCCCGATCCTGGCTGCGTGTAGTGCCGCAGGAACAAGGGGCTTCTCCTGTAGGAAAAGCACCATGTCACATTTATACGTTGTCGGAGTTGTAGTATATCTGAATCACCCTTAAGTTATGGCATTCTGTCAAAGATAAACTCAGATATGCATTGAATATGTTCATGTGCATATATTATATAAATGTCTGCCATGGCAGGATAGGCAATGGCTTTTCCTCTTTTATATTTATAGGCCATGTATATCTATTTACAAATCACTTCTAGACTCCATAAAGTAAGAATAAGATAAAAGAAGACTTCTTCTCTTTTCAATTTGTCAACTAGCTTTAAAATTTGTTACCCCTCCCCAGCTCCACCCTTTACCCACACCACTGCTACACGCGTTCACGTATCCTCTCAACCTGTATGTTGACATGGACCGTTCACATGTTGCTGTATACAATAATGACCTACCGTTGTCGTAGCGACGGTTGCCTGTTCATCTTCAGTCGTACGCTCCAGCTTCCACTATTGTACACACTAGGCGGTAGACAGGGCGACCGGTTGGACCACACGGGAGAGAAGATGTAATAGATCTGCTCGGTGAAGTACTTCCTTCGGGCCTTCCCGGCTGCGAAGCTGCAGTCGTAGTTGAACGGCCTCTTGAGGACCACCTCGCCCCCACCGGAGGATTGCATCACCGTCATGGAGGGTTGTTAGTCTGCCTGGAGCTCTTAAATCTCGACTTCCCGCGGTGTGATGTCTTCTGAAGCTTCACCCCCGGACCCGAACCACTTGGCAGCTTGGCACCGCGGATGTGAGGGTACGATGGTGCGAATCCCCTGCTGGAGTGCAACTCTCGCCCCTGCCTTGTTAACATGCCTCCAATAATAACTTCCCTCTCATGTTACCAATGTGGGGTACGCAACTTGTGGGGCCAGGTTCAAGTTCAATCTGTCACTGCACAGATATGATCTAAATTATAACATTAATGCATCTATAAAACAAACTTGGGTAATGTATTTCGTAGCAATGCTTTCGATCATTAAGAAGAATAATTGTCTATCCCAGACGGTACACGTAGAAACATATAAGGTACATTTAAAATGGGCCAACGGCAATGTCATGTGTCTATTTATGTAATCATGTCCTTAGAGGTAGGGCAGAGTTCATCGTTGTTTTCTCAGGGAACAAAACTTTCAACAAGTTGTCAAATTTTAATTTGAGAAATGTGTGAACAACCACGTACTCTTTACAAAAGAGGCAAATTTAGAAATATATTGAAATCATGCAAAAGAGGAGAAACGCAGTGCGTACGATGAAAAGGACATAAACGAATGAGTTATTGCAGACAGTTGAACATTGATGTTGCAGCCACTGCTCGATAAATCGTAACCTGTCAATTTAAAGCTGCGGCTATGGATTTTCGGCGTGTCGATCTCAGCGTGTGGCCGCCGATAACGTGCTTCCGTAAAAGAAGGCAAGTTCACCGCAGACCAGTGCACCTCTCTTCGCGTAACGGGGCTACATGCATGTTCAATATAATACAAATAAGGGATTAACAACATAATTCCGCTTGGGTAGATAATTCCGCCACCCTGAAAAGATACGTCGAAACCTAACATCCCCCGTATAATGCACTCCATGCATATCTGCGCTAGAGATCTCTTAAACCCACTGTTTTTCAAATTTAAGACAAGTTGGCGGATTTATGTAAACCGGCAGGTTAATGTTAATGGATGTTTATACAGAACAGGTAAACTAGAACTGAGAAGGAGTGATCTAAAATATGTGTGAGGCACTCTCTCCTACTATGTGGGTCAGAACCAGCCAGATCCGTCGAAACCATATAGCCGAGATGTTCTTACTATTGCTGGTAGAACTTTACATTACACTAATGAAATCATAATCACGCTTCTTCTCCAATTCTTGTGCACCAGATCTAAATCAAAGCCTGATAGAATCAAGTAACAGACGTAACATGAACTAAAATGAACTATGTTTATTTTTCTACACCACGAATAGGCCAGTTTATACTACATGTATAACGATCACAACTCGGATGGAGGTGCGCAACATATTTCTCACCGTCTTCTAGTTCCCCTGCTATCTTACAACTCAATAAATTAGATAAAAATATAAGATTTCATTATTCTACCAGTTGATAAATTATGCTTCTACAAAAGTTAATTATCTGCCATCATTCAAAGATTATCATGCATGCAAGGACATACTTTCTGTCTAATATTGAAAATACCAAGGCATATCTAATATTGTGTCATCTGTGTGCTTGGATGGTCATCATCTCACTTGGAAACGTTTTCGCCTTCGTTATCACGTACGTTTTTATCTTATGAATGACTTATTTTGAAATACGTCTGCAGTCCTCGTCTTATCATTTTGGTAGACAGAGGCCATACAGTTTTGTTGATGCGCCAAAACAGTATTATGGTAGTGGCCGACTTCCAGGGTTTAACTGAAGGATGGCGCTGTTCCGCTAGGTGTCCTTTCTTCAACGCCTTCAAAGCGTCACGATGTCACGTTGATTTCCTCACCTTGCAGAGTCACCTCAACAAGACCCAAAGTTGACGTCTTGACGCTGCTTCTTGTTCACAAAATCTATGACCTCTCCTCTTGTGTTGTCACTGGAAGTTGAAATCAGTACCAAAACACTCATTAAACTGTAGGTTTCTAAACTAAAGCTCATCTGTTACGCTTCACACTTCGATCATTTTGATATCTATTAGTAAAAAAGATGCACTGATGCTGATGGGGAAATTAAACTACTCAATAAAACGAAACGGAACGTTTAAGCCTTTTTTTTAAAATACAATGTACAGCTCTTCTTGTCAATCATTAGTCTGGTCATTGTAAGCATCTGATACCTACTATTAAGTAGTAAAAAAGACATAACCTACTATGAGACAAGCAAGTGTTTCATGCATCCGACAAATCGGTTGTTGCTGTCGACGAGCCATGTCGGTCCTGACGTCAAGGGAGTCATCCCACGAGCCACGCCCCCTAGCAGCAGCTCCGGGGTCTGCAGCAAGACATCCTCCACTTCAGTAGCAGGGATGTCCCTCTTGTCATCTATTTGCATAGTTAACCTGGAAAGAGGAGTAAATCAGCTGATACAATCCAACGACTACAATTCACACATTTATGTTCAATCGAACCGTTTATATAATGAAAGAAAGTTTATTTTCAATTTATTTCTAATAAGTAATTAGGAAATATCATACACAATGCTACGTTGTCAAGACTGAAAAACTGAGAAGACTGCTGTCTTATAGTTCTACTCATGTACACAAAGTGACCGTCGGGTCTTGCTACGTGTTGATCACTCAGTAAGTGGGTCGCAATATTCACCGTTAAAAGATGGTAACACCAGATTCGATTTGAAGTTGATTTAAAAAACAAACATTTGATCATTTCAACTCTTATCTAGAACTTGCTCAGTCGTTCTTCTAGGTATCGATGGCAAATAAGGTCCATACCTCGTGCCTTCTTTAGAGACCCTGACGTAGTGTTCTCTCCCATCGTCGTACCGTGAGAGACTCGTCAGTCTTCTGGCTTGATCACCTGTTGGGTCCCCGAACATCGCAAATAGGACACTTCCGTTGGTAATAGACACCGCCCACGACTACACAAACAGCAAGAACATATACATGTTAAACAATGACGTTCTTTAATTTTGATAATAAGTATATAGAATATGAATGAAATCATGGGTTCTAAAATACAATTGTCTACTTGTGGATCGTCGTAGGCCTGTGACCATGACAGATGTCTACATAAATTTGTTTTTGATGCATACTTCAGGTATGATATAACGTAGTCCTTGGCATGTAATATGTAACTTCCAAGCAGATCTAATGGTTGAGAAGACCATTTCCAACTGGCAGAAGAAGTTTTCATTGCAGTTGCCAGTTGGATACGGTCTTCGTAACCATTAGATCTGCTTGGAGATTATGTAATATGTGCAATTACATCTCCTAGGTAGTGCTAGGGTCACATTTCCCAACCGGAGCCCAGCCGGGCAGTTTACGGGAACGAAAAGTATGATATGAAAGACAGCAAAACACACAGATTGTAAAAAACTTAATCATCAGCATAATGTGTGTACATAACTCAACGAACACTTGTAATTCTCGTTTCCGCAAACAGCCCAAGCGGGCGCCGGTTTGTACATGTGACCCTAGCATTACCAAGAAGATGTAATTCCACATATTACCCTAATATTAGTCAGCCACCGATTAATGTGTGCATTCTTATTGTATAAACGTTTACAACAGGTCTGTGCCTTCTACCAGAAAATAAAAATGATAGAAAATAGAAAAAAAATGAGCCGCACGTTTTTCTCCGTGTCTCCCTTCACGTACAGCATCAGCCCGCTGTCCATGTCTGTCCGGAATGCGAAGGTGGCGTCAAAGTTGCGGTACACGGACCGGCCGCTCACCCACGCCATCTGCAGGTAGTTCGTGTCAGGGTTGATGAAGTGAAGCTCCTGGACCTGAAGCGAAAATAGACGAAACAAAACTGGCGAAACCCTTGATAAATTGTTAAGCACCAGGAAAAGAAAGCCAACGTCTCTCGAACCTGTCTTTTTGAGCTTCATATAAACTTTAACTTTTGTCTATAATACAGGTTTACTTATAAAAGGGACTATCAGCACCTCATTTTGTAGTGGAAATGTTTTTTTCTTCTTCAACGTAACAAAGCAGACAATGAATTGTTTTTCATCGTAAGTCATAACCCAAGCACAATGTGGTAGTTTAGCCACACCTGGAAGACTATGAACTCACCAATGACGGACAGCCACCTATGATGCCGCCGTTGAAGATTTCTATCTGCCTGTACATCCGCTGGATGTGTAGATTCATCACACACCCCTCGTACACCTGGGACGATATCCTGGGAAGGTTAAGAAAACAATATCATTTGTTGGTCTTCCTAGTTTAAAACACATGTATCATCAAGCAAGCGCCGTATGGCTCTTTTAAACTGAAATTGAAGATAGCACTTTTCGAACCTCCCTTTGTGATTATGAACAGAGTAACTTACTAGTGCTTCGAGTATTTATCGGCTACTTAGTAGTAAAAAAGGTTACAAACCGTATATAGTCACATACAACATTTACACCTAAGTGCCAACATCACGATGACCAACACTTTGGATTTTACACGTCATAAATAGATGCGAGACCTTTTATGACCATTTTACGAGAGTATCATACAGACATTGCACTGCCACTGGGTCTTACTCATTGGGTCGTAACGATGACGGGAGACCCCCGATGTACGCCTGGCTGCCGATCTCCTGCGAAGCTTCGCGAGACGGTAGCTCCATCTCCACACACTTGACATCCTGGTTGGTGATGAGAGCCAGAAACCGCTGGGAGCCATGTCCGTCACACTGAGGCGTGGCGGTGTTGGTCAACACGGTGATCTGAAACAATGGCACCAGAGATGACTATGTTCGACTTGCGGTACTCTGGAGACTGCGACAGCTGAGCCACCGCTGAGTGACCAAATGTGTGACAGATCTCTCACAATATTTATACATAAGAATCTACTTTTATGAAATTTGTTGTCTCTCAAGTCTTAGTTTTGCATCAATTTGCCAATATAAAATTAAGGATTGTACAAATCTAAGCAAGATCGCTGAGGGTTCTCTGTCTAATGGATCAAGTTTATGTGTTAAAAACACGGAGTTGGTCATTTATGTGACAACGACGTCTCTCTATTCAGTAATTGATTGTCTTAGCTTGTTAACTAACCGTTTGTCGTTAATGTATTAACTAACCTGTATGAACCCTATGGAGAGCTGGTTGAGCATGTCTGTGACGGTGTTATCCGACTGTACCACTGCGGGAGGGTCTCCACTGCCCAACTTTGTCTTAGCCACGAGTCTGTTGTCCAGCAGCTCCAGGGAGATGTAGTAAGACTGCACACGGACAAAAAAAGAGGCCAAGACTATTATTATCTGCCATCTCTTACCACTTGTTCAAGTATGCTGGAATGTTATGTATGTGCGAAACATCATACCAACTACACAGTCACCGATTTTTACAGGAGTGATAAGCAAGATTTTAAGCTACCACATACATTTTTAAGTCCACGCTAGTACTCACAGGCGCATGTTAATCCATGCATTTCTATCGAATTACATTTATTCATTCGCACGTTGTCTGATAAGTCTGGGCTTTATTTCATTCGTTCAGCTTGTCACCAGGAAAATGTTGTAATCGCGAAACTGTCATAGGACATTTTGTAGTCTCTTCATTTGATCATTCGTTTATTACCATTGGTTCAACCAATCAATCACCTTATCTCCCAGGAAGAAGAGAAGACCTTCCTCGCTGACAGGCCTGATCATCATCTGTACGATGTTCTCCTGTTTGAAGATGTCGACAGAAGACGTCCGGTCGGGGTTGGTGTAGCTGAAGGCGCTGCCGTCAAGGTAAACACTCCGATAGGACTTGGAGGCTTTCCTGACAATCAGAAAATAAAGCTAGCCCATCGAACTTTGTAGAGAATGTTAAAGATATAGATATTAATCTCAAATTGACTCTCGATCGTGTATTCACAGGTTAACACAGGTAAGAAACGAGTGCAAGAGAGTTTTTGTATTGGCAGTTTTGAACAGATGAAGACGCCATTCTGAATTGATCATGAGGCTTCACGTCAAGTTTCAACTTTACAATTCTCTGGTATAAACTGTGTTGCTGATGATTACAGAATCTATATAGAATTGCCTTTCAAAAGAAGATAATCTTATGTTGTTTTGTGATCTTGTATACATAGAATGTTAGATATAACCTCTCTCTTGTTGCAATCAGCTTGCGGCTCTTTCTACATTTATTAGAAAAGAAAGTCCTACATTTTCCTGTCAGGCTTGATGGTAGGGGACATCAACTTGTGGTGATCTCGAAAGTTCCAGAGACTGATGGGAATCTCACCGATCTTCAGGTTGTCAATATTTCCGGTGAAGCTTTTTCCATCCAGTGCCATATTCTCTGGAAGCTGGGTTAAATGATAGGGTATAGATTAAACCAGATCAAATTTCTTGGTACTTCGTGACGCTATGATTGTTTGCTTCCGTCAAAGTTTACTGTGTAGGAAATCCGAATTTAAGTTGTACGAGATACTGCTTTTAGGAAGAAATGTCTGGAGGTGCCTGGATACATATAATATAAAAGAGACAATGCAAGCTGATACTGCTAGCGTTTTTCTACTCAATAGCAAAATACTTGCTTAGTATACTTATTGGCAATATACATCGATAACCACGATGTTATGCAGTCAACATGTATTTGTATTGTATTTAGTGACAATGAAGACTGGCAAGTCATTACACTGGGTCAGCTAAGGCAGCTCTCGCTGGTAACGGCTAATCCACAAAAATACAGACGAACATACAACTGTTATATATAACCTCGCTGTCTGGCCTATGTAACGTTACTTTATGAATCATTCATTTATTCCTATCTTACGCAGAGATGAGCAGAGATATCGATGAAAACGGACGGTTGTATAAACAGTAACCTACGTTTGAGCCCTCCGGCACGCCTCCAACCCATATCCCAGCATCCTCCGGGAGATCAAACAGGATGTAGTTGGACCCGTCAGTTCCGGAAGTTTCAAGGTTAGTGGAATCTGACTCTACCTTGACCTTGGCAAAATTACCTACCCTAAAAAAAAATCAACAATTACTCAGAATCATTTTCAAAACAGGTTAATTTCAATTGAAGCTTATAGATACACACATGCACTCGGTTTGAGAAAAATTTAATCGTAAAATGCATGTGATTTTATCTATTACACGTACTCTATCTATTACAAGATAAAGATCATAGCAGAATTAGTACTAGCTCTCACTGCCTGAATATCTTATCCATCCATTTGAGTGAGATATTAAAGTTAAAATGGGCAATGTTAGATATCTAAGTATGTTTACGAAATAAAACAAAACGAACGGACACGAACCATATACCAGCTCTCATTCTATTGTGTACCATGTATGTGTAATAACATGTGTATAGATTTATTAGGACTTAAATTTATGTAAACTGTATCTTAGTTATATATTTTGTCTGACACTCATCACCTCTTCCCTCATGATCTCAATGAAAAGTGGCCTAAAGGCCAAGTTAAGCTTCTCATGAATGATGTCATGAATAAACAAAGAATAAAGAATAAACTTTAGAATAAAAAAAGGTTCAAACGAACAAACAAACAAACATCGGATACCTTTCGACCTTGATGTTGCACCAGCTGTCCAGTGCCAGGTTGGTCCGGTAGGCGGACACGAAGAAGCGGCCGGACCCGCCGCTCAGGTCAAAGGACGCGCGCACCTTCCCCGCTACCAGCTCCAGACCGAAGTAATCCCCGGTGGCCTGTTGGGTGATACTTAATCATTATTAACCAGACATTGTAACATTTGGCATGATTCATTTTTGTGTCTTTCAAAATGTAATTCAGACCCATGCCAAGGAAGGATTGATGGATAAAAGTAGAAAACTTCGAACGTCTTATAATGTGACAATGCAGCATTGTCACATTATAAGACGTTCGAAGTTTTCGACCCCATATTGATGTTTGATTGATGCCCCTCCCCTTATTTGAAGCACAAATGCGCTGGTCAATTGATAATGTGATTGGCTTAAAGTCTGATTGCATACCTGACTGGCTATCACATCAAAAAATATACATGCACCACAAACCTTCTACTATTAGAAAATCACAATAAGAATTTGCCACCCCATATGGGGCCGGTATGTTCTCTGGCCAATGGCCTACATAGCCACGTTACCGACATGTCGTCCTAGACTATCCATCTATGCACCTGTTCTTCTACACTAAGATAGTTTATAAACCACAATTGGATACTGACATTCTTGGGATCCCCAATGAACAATATCGTCCCGTCGTGGTCCCTTGGCTTGACGTCCAGTGACAGAGTGAAGTAGTTCTTGTGGTTGGACAGGTTCTCCAGGACTTCCGGCTGCTCCAGCCTGATGGCCGTACCGTGTCGGTTGGCAATGCTCGTCCGTCCGAAGTTCATCGGAATGGCTATCTGCAAACATAAATTAAACCAAACAGGTAAAAAGATACAAAAACCTGACGTTCTAGTGCAGTACCAAGGTCACACACCAGGGGGCCCAAAATTGACCTTGATATTTGTCTTTCCAACACATATCCACATACCAAATACCATCACAATCCATCCAGAGGTTTTTATGTTATGCTAACTACTAAAATCTGGAAACACGCTCACACACACACACACACACATACACACACACACACACACACACACACACACACACACAGACGCACCCAAAACAGTTCCATATTTCATGGAGACAATAAAACACACGGGATGAAATTGAACTAAACGTATGAAATGAATAAGACAGAATTCTACATTAAAGTTAGGCAAGTTAGATCTTAACCCTCGATACATCGTACCTTCATCAGCAAAAAAGACCTTTAGATGATTTTTTTCCAAAAGGTATTTGTGATTCAGTACAAAATGTGTCACTTTATCCAAAAACAAATTTGATATCCTCTTTTTAACTTTATCTAGTGACAAGTATGCAGCCCAACCTGCGCAGCCTTGTACCGAGCCTTCCTGATCATGTCCTGGATGGCCTTGATGCTCTCAGTCACCCTATCCTTGTCCACAACAGCGCTTGTGTAGGCGAACTGCATCTGTAGCTCCTCCCGGATCTCCTTCGCTTCTGCGATGCTTGAATGCATGCTGCTCACTGCAGCAGAGAACCGAAGGCGTACGAAGTAGAACAGCTTGAGGTACGAATTACGTCCAAACGTTCCAGAGAGTTGAAACAGCTACAACTTATCATGGTGGTAAACGACATGCTAAGCCCATTTCCGAATCTGTAAACCTATTATCAACTATTTCGAGTCTTTCAGTGAACGTCGTAGTGTCATTTTGTAGTATAACTATGGTTAATTCTGTAGTGTGATAAACGCTTTATGTGGCTAGAGAGAACCTGATCGTGATTAACATGAATGTTTAGCTCACGTTTGCTCTTTGTGTCAGCGAGATCCTCCTTGATGGAATGTCGCTCGGACCACCGAACTGCCTCCTCCAAGTCGCTAACTGGAAGGGAAAAAACACTTGAATGTATATTGCAAAGTTGTTTGACAATTGTTGACCAAGGAATGGCGTTAACGATTCCACGGATGTTAAAGTTTGAATAGTTTAAGGAATGATGCTTTGTGTAAACTGAAACATAACTAAGGGGTATATTATGGCCATAATTACCACTCCTAGCTTGCTCTGACAGTCCAGCGTCAACCAGATATTTTCCCGAAATGATGTCCTCAATGGCAGCGTTCGCCCGCGCGACTTTCCTCTTGCTCCTATTAATCTTCTTTTTCCGGTAAATGGGTGGGTCTGGACCTGTGTGTAAATAGAACGCCATTTTGAATGATAATTTACACGTAGATTATCTTGAGTCAGTAAAATCTATACTAACCTATCAAGAACAGGCTAGTACTGGAACTACTGAAGTAAATTTTGCTTTGTTTATCATCATCATTTTTTATCATCAGCCTTTTAATGGCAGTTCGTTCATTCGTTCGTTCAGACCATTGTAGTGTCTAGTGGCACATACTCAGTAAGTTTCCTGCCTTGCTGTTTCAGTAGCAGGGTATATTTCTACAGGGAGGGGTTGCTAGCCGTTCCCATTTAACGTGCTCGAGGCACCTTTTCGAAGACGGGACCCGATTTCACGTTTCTTCCGAACGACGGTAAACCAAGCCCCTTTCCAGGATGGAACCAGGGTCTCCCAGTTACCGAACTGAATTGGAACCAGCATTTCAACTGTGAGGTTGCTGACAGTTGAGCAACAGGGACATTCGACTTTATACCAGGACACGAGATGTTAAGCCAGCTGTGATTCGTACTTCTGCACCGGTTGAGGGCTGCCTCGATGTTCTTCAGCTGATCCCTCCCGCTGTGAAGCTTCCATGTCATAGCGGCAGCGGTCTCCATCATAGCGTCTGCACGGGGCTTCAGTACTGGAAGACATCAAACGTCATGTTTGGATATTGAGATTTTGAAATGTTTATAGCTTTGGACATTTTAATATTTATCTAATTTAAATGCTAACCTAATTTCTGGTCAAAAAAGAGTTTCTGTATGTACCATTGTTGACACCATTTCGTTTCCTAGAAAGTTTCAAACTTTATTGTTAGATATTGAGATAATATTTTCTTTTCAAGTGTCGTATCGATGGTCATTAATACATCTTTACTGCAAGTGCTTTGCATTGATTAGAAGCGGTTTCGAAACTTGGACAATTAAACGCTTAAGACCTAGTATTGTATCTAAAGAAATATAAACAGTATTTCCATGTTATAACGCTAAGTGTAAAAAAAATGTATAGAACAGTTTTCTACCGTCATCAACTGTGGACTTCCGGCCGAGGGCCTGATCCATCCAGACGCGACTTTTCCGCTTTGGATTGCGGAATCTGATGTCAGAGATATTCTCGAACTGAAAATCAAGGGATCGGGAACATAACAAATACTTATGACTTTATTCTTATGTCATCACCCTTATTATCCTTATTGTTTTTGATGATATCATATTCACAGGAGACCAAACTAGCTAAAAAGGATACCATATACCAGTTATATGCTGCTATTGTATTCGCACTTGTTCTGGTCCAGAATTTGGTACGTAGAAAACATTGCCACATGTCTGTATGTCAACACCGGTTGTACCTACCTGTTTATATTAAACATGCATGTTCTGTATTCATACACACAACATTTGAACAACATGTCACTGCACTCCCCCCCCCCCCCCCTTGTTCGTTATTGCATTTTCCTGCAACTATACTGTTGTCACTGTCATATATATACTTTTCATGACTATGTCTAACCTATCTCTGACTGACCGCTGCTGAGAACTTGTCCGCTTCTTTAATCATGTCCGCCACGTTCTGATATGTCACCAGGGCCTGCAATGCCTTTTGGGATACAATTCCTCCACTAGATTTCAGCCTGGAGTGGTGAGTGAGGGAAGGTAGGTCATAGATTGACCACATATGTAATTTTCTTCACGAAATAAGAACAAATAGCACATCGACATCAATTGCCAGTTGTTTGTCTAGGGAAATTAACTCTTGTCGCCGCAAAATTGGTTGAAGACGTTTTGAGTTTTAAATTTGATGATCATCTCACGCTGAACCATTTGTCATGATAACCATTAAAAAGTTAACACCATCTTTTATTTGATTTTCCACATACTTCAGGTTGGATCAGTACACCTACCACTCTATGTCCCTGGTCCTGTTCCTCAGGTACTCGGCGTGCTGTTTTGCCGCTTCTGTCAGGTTCTCTAAGACCGACATGTCCCCCACTTCATGCACACGCTCGTACATGGCGATGGTGGCAACAGTCTGTCTGGAGTTGTTCTTTAAGATGTTCTGGGAGTATAAAGATTTTCTTATATTCCTAGCCACACACGTCCATGTACTAGCTTCATTAATTCAGTTTAATGCACGGTAAAGTGTTAGCGCCCTCTATCTGTTAGTTCGCTAACTGCGGCATCTTGAACTTCATCAACCGCACAAGGATAGGATTCAACAAGCATGATTTTGTGGAGCCTCCTTGGGTAGACCAAATCAACATGGCATCGAAAAAGGGACACATAGTACGCCAGGGCTCGAAATACTTTTAAAGACCAATGGTGTCTACAGATTTCCCAAAATGAAGGACCAAAATACGTGACAGTCACATATGCAACACATTACCGTAGTGGTACATGTGGAGTTGGAGTGTTGTCTGTGTCATTTTTACACTTCCAACAGATCTGGAACCGGCACCACACGCTTGCCAAGTTATGATACTATACGACCCCTCGTGTGTTCGTGTCCATTATTATAATATGTCAAGTCGCTTCTCGAATTCGTCGCGGTACAAGGACGCCGCTGTTATTCAGCGGAATGAAATAGAACTGCAACTAAGCCGGCAACTTTGTTATGGCGATGCTGATTGGTCCAATAAAATAAACTGACCAATCGACATAGCCTAATGTTTGATCTGCGGGAATTACAACACCAAGTAACCCGTATGGTTCCCTGCGATGAGTGTTGATTGGCTACCGAGTGGTGACCAATGGGTAAGTTCAATGGATTTCTACATTTTTCTAATGTGTCTTCTGATTGGTTAAATCTAGCATTGACGTTTATTTCCTTAGCTCTTGAATATCCAATGTAAAATCGGAATATTGGAAATATTACTGTTGTTTCTTTTTTAATCCGCTTGGTGACGCCGTTGACACACATCGAAGAGTCTGAGATCCTAATTCTAGTTCGGATTGTAGCCATTGAGTTGTTTCGTTATTACCTCCGTAAAGGAGGTTCATCTAGTGGTGGCGTTAATAGTAATATACGTCTGTTAAATTGAGGGCGTAATCACTATGTCTCCATATTTAAATGAATGCTTTACAATAAAATAACTATTGTGCGATGATAAAGATTTCAGTTGCCATTGCCATTGGTCATTTTCATAACCAGATTTTTCATTGATGGTATGTTCTTGAAGTACCTTCAACTCCTTCGCTCCGTCCAGAGCCCTCTTGACGTCCTCCCTGACGCGTGTAGCGGCGCTGACTGCGGCGATCAGGCTGTTCCCCTCCGCGTGCACGGTGTTCATCAGGTCTCTGCGGGGTCGGTCGGCGTTAGCCGCGTTCAGCTGCTCCGCTATTCTCACCTAAACATATACCAGATCACCACTGTAATTAGTATATACGTGCACTTTTACTCGCTTTCAAGACTATCACTCACTCATCCACTCTCTCCCATAGCTTAGTCAGCCGTCGGGGCAGCATGGCTCTCAGTGAAATCTCTCCACTGCTGGCGGTCTTCCGCCAGTCTGGTCATCTGGTTTCAAGACTATATACGTCATTAAACAATGTTGAACACGCGCAAATATATCACCAACTGGTTGTGTAGGGTAAAAACCCATTCACATACTTGTGTCTGTATACTTTGTACTTTCTACAATTTGCCAATCTTATTATGAACATCACAATCACCATTTACATATTACATTTTGTGTGTATACTTTCTACAGTTTGTCAATCATATCATCTATATCAAATCAAAGGTACCTTTTCATCCGCTCTGTCCACCTGTTGTGCCAGGTCATCCAGGCTCTTTGTAAACTCCGTCTGCTTGTTCCTTATTCTGGTAACGACCCAGCTCTTAGAGTTGTCTTGTGCTGCAGGGGAAACGTAGGCAAATACAGATAAAGCTTATGCATTAAGACAGGCGTCACCACACAGAAGAGCGATTACTGGATGGTCTCTTCATGGATGGTATTCAATTAGAAAAGAAGTACTTTAAGCATGTACCTTTAGTTACTAAACCTCACTGACGAAAGATAGAAGATGCTATCTGAAACGTTTCACCGTTTACAAAATCTATCCAGTTGCCTGAGGAACGTTTGTACGTGTATCTCATCAGCTGGATGTCTAACCTTCATCAACGTATGATTAAAGTTAATATGGAAATATATTTCATCATCGATCACAGACGTATAACTGCAGTATTTCGGAAAACACATGTTTTGTGGTATAACTTTTGATTGTGTATCGTAACTTACTTTCCTCAGCTGCTTTGTTTTCCTGGTATGCCCTTCTTAGAATGGGATTAAAGTTGGCGATCTTCTCGGCCTGCATTTCGTAAAGGTCTCGGCGGGCTTGACGGAGCGTCTTTCTGGTGTCAGACAGGTGTTCTTCCAAGCCATCAAGCAAACGGTCTGGAGCAAAATAACACACATGAGGAGGACTGGAGGTTTATATCCTTCAATGAGGTAAATCATTTAATTTCGCGGTAGGGAGGAAAAATGGAGCGTTCGCAGTGGTTATTACTTTCCGGTTGAAACAAGATGGTAGGCGGGCAGAAGACAAAACGAGCATCTTCGCTGTAGATTTAAGTTCGCTGTGAACATCAAATAAATCACCGCGAACTTAAATGCATTTACAGCACTAGTTTGACTATCCATAGCGTTAAAATCTAGTGTAAAAATTCTACTATCCTTATTTTCACCACAGTTGTCAGTTTCTAGATAAAACATTGTTGCATATTTTCACTTTGATTGGTATTCTGTTTACATGAGAATGCATATTATGATAACTGATAAAATTACTTCTCCTGTCCTTCAGCCTGCCGCCTCGCTGCAGTATCGAGCTCGCCCGCTTCTCGGTCATGGCGGCGCTATTCTTGGTGGAGATGCTGTACACTGCAATCTTCTCCGCCTACAAACAACATGGCAAAACTTTACAAAAGTTGGACAACAAAATAGTGTGGTGAAAGAGATAGGACCAAAGTACAGAACCCTATATATCGAGTTCTAAAAGGCCAAAATAAAACAAATTCAAATAGTTTTATATAAATAAGATTATAAAGATATTCAGATGCACTTTCGTACCAAGAAATTGCAAGAAATATAATACTTTCTTACCAAGAAATCTATTGGCATTGAATCCATTATGGCTTCTCTCGTATCCTTGGTCATCTTGGCCGCCCACCTTTGAAGTTTCTCCTAGAAGTAAGAAAAAAAGAAAGAATCTTGATCACTTATTGACGAACAATTGAATCTAACTTCATTTGATGGTAGAGTAGTAAAAAGCTTCTGTCGTAATGTAAACATGTTTTGCTGGTAGAAATTTTTAGGGGGCAGATATGAAGTTTTAAAATACTGAGCATGTAGAGAAACACGGGGCCAGTTTTATTCATCGTATTTACCAGCTAAGCTATGACATTTCTAGAGACCAGGTGGTTCGTTCGCTGTTACTGTGAGACACTCTATGATATCATGATGAGGAGCTGATGTCGTGCGATTGGTCTCTTCCTGACCAATCAGAAACCGTATTTTATCTCTTACCGACACGTTCCGGTTAGTCTCCGTAAGGCCCTCCAGGAGGAGCTTGTCTGTCTCTGCGTCTTTAAGGACACGCATCTCCCAGTCTAAGTCATTGGAAAATTTCCTGAAGAGTTCCTTAGACACCTCGCAGATGTCGTCGGCTGCCTTGGCGGTGCATTCTGAAAAGGGAAATACAGTTATCAGTATGTAGCGGTTAGCGGTATCTGCAATGTTTGAAAGTCAATGGTATGTAGAGCAATCACAACGTGTTAAGCCCCTTTCACACATTCAGGACCTTTCCACAACTTTGCTCCCGACAACTCACCGACCAAGGTCGATGTTGAATCCATGTTATCTAGCTCCAGTTCGCTCCTCTGATCGCATCCAAGCAGAATATGACTTTCCCGCCATTGATTTTTCAAAATCTAAAGACTTTGAAGGACAACACAAGAGGCTTCTCGGACAACAATGTAAAAGCCAACCTCACCGACCAACTCCCAACTAGAAAATGGCGACATCAAAAACTGCGCATGCGTCGCACCCACACGCTTTCCTAAATCTCTCCCCTCACTCCCCCGCTTCCCCACCCTTACTAACAGCCGACAGAAGCCCCACATTACCCCCCTTGGCTTGTAAAGGTGTTAGGGATGCCTAGAAGTGTGCCGGACTAAACTTTTGTGTGTTAAACGAGCAGAAACTCAGAAAACTTGCCACCCGAAACCAGGGGTGGGAGGGCGAGCTCAAGTCAATACGTCTCTGGTGCCTTCCACGTGAGTTTCATAACCTCCAGCGTACTCTCGCCGCCATGTCGCTGATGATTCTCAGGTCAGTGGTGTTCTTATTATTATTTTTGAACTCAGTACAGGCTAAAACCACCGGACATGGCCCAGGTAAGGTGTGTAGGACGATGCCGCCATATTTCATGTTTACCGATGGGAGCGCCCAGTCGCGACCGACTTTATCATCTTGGTACCCCGTCCTTAGCCTAAACAGCAATGAAATAGCTCCACTGCATAGCCTACATTTTGGTTCTGTTGGCATCTTTATGAGACATGCTAGATACTTGAGAACATCAGACAAGCTTTGCTTGCTCTACATTTGCTCTGTCCTTATGGCGCAGGCCGTCGACCTGGAAACAAATCCCGGTCCCCGGCCCCCAAAATACCCGTGCGGTTCTTGTGGAAAAGCTGTGACTTTCAAACAGAAAGCAGTATGCTGTGACAACTGTGATTTTGGGTTCCACCATGACTGTCAGGGCCTAAGCTCATACATGTACCCCTTTTTAAGTAACTCCAATGTATCATGGATTTGCTTGAACTGTGGTTTGCCCAACCTGTCCACCTCATTCTTTTCTGCCTCTGGTGACCTGTAGTCCCCCAACCCGTTCAGTCCTTTAAGCGATGCCAGCCCAGGAATCCCCCAGGCTGCATCCTCCCCGAAACTCCCTAACCAAAACAAACCAAGGTCCCACGCTAGGCCATTGCGCCTCATAAATGCAAACTTCCAATCGCTTAGGAACAAGAAAGTAGAACTGGAAACCCTAGTAGAGGAGACTAAACCTGACATTCTGGTAATTACAGAGACCTGGTTAGATAGCTCATGTAATATTGCTGAATATATCCCAAGCTACCTCAACATGCAAGTGTTCTACAAAAACAGACAGGACGACAATCATGGAGGCGTGCTTATAGCAGTTTCTAACGAATTTCTTTGTACCCAAGAACCACAACTTGAAACAAATTGTGAAATGGTATGGGTTAAGATAGAACTTGTCTGGTCTAAATGTTTAAACATATGTGCCTACTATAGACCTCAAGTAGGAGATAGCATCAGTCTTGACTGCCTAGAACAATCCATGGAACGCATATGTAATAAACGTAACAATCACGTATGGATTATTGGCGATTTCAACTTCCCAGGCTGGGACTGGGCAGACCCCCAGCAGCCTATACTTAAGCCAGGCTGTCCCTACCCAGGTCTACACCGCCAGTTCTTAGAACTGCTGAGTGACTACAACATGGCACAGGTAGTAGACAAGCCCACCAGGTACGATAATACTCTTGACCTAGTAGTCATGTCAAACGATAACTGTGTCACCTGTGTTCGCACTTTACCTCCCATTGGCGACCACGATATAGTGTCTGTTGAGGCAGACTTGAGACCCAAGAAACAAAAGGCCAAACCCCGCAAAATCTACCTGTACAAACGTTCTGAATGGGATAAGTTCCGTGATGAAATGGATGACTTCAAGAATTCATAGAACTATCCGAAGGCGAAACCTCAGTAGATGACCTATATAATAGGTTCACCTCTAAACTATCAAACTGTGTTGACAAGTACGTCCCCACAAAGATGTCCGGTAATAAGAAACACCTACCATACATGACTCCCGAACTCAAACGCCTAATGAGAAAGAGGGACCGCTTCTACAGAAAAACAATAAAGCTAAAAACACCAGAAAGGAAAGAAAAACTCACCAACTTTAAAAAGGAAATAAACAAGAAAATGAAAGAGTGCTACTGGAAGTACATTGAGGAAATAGTGCTTGACCTCGACCCCGAACAAGGTAAGCAATGTACCAAAAAACTCTGGAGTTTCCTTAAAAGCCAGAAATCCGAACAAATTGTGGTCACTCAGCTCAAAAACGAAGGGAGGCTTGTTTCCGACAGCAAGGCCAAGGCCAACCTTCTAAATACACAATTCCAGTCTGTCTTTACATCCGAACCTGTAGAGGACCCCCTACCTGACATGGGGCCTAGCCCGCACCCAGCTATGTCCGATATTTGCATAAATGTAAACGGTATTAAGACCCTATTAGACAACTTGAACCCCCATAAAGCATGTGGACCGGACCACGTCCACGCATGTGTCCTCAAGGAACTTAGCTCCACTTTAAGCCCCTTCCTCCAGGTGGTCTTCCAGAAAAGTCTTGAAACCGGCTGCGTGCCGGAGGCCAACATTGCCCCAATTTTCAAGAAAGGAAACCGACTTGACCCTGCCAACTACAGACCCATTTCCTTGACATGCATCTGTTCAAAGATCATGGAACACATTATAGCGAGTACTATGATGACACATTTTGATACAAATAACATCCTGTACGACCTTCAACATGGGTTCAGACGAGGTAGATCATGCGAATCTCAACTCATTTCTCTT
The DNA here is from genome assembly GCF_035083965.1 of Branchiostoma lanceolatum. Taxonomy (NCBI): domain Eukaryota; kingdom Metazoa; phylum Chordata; class Leptocardii; order Amphioxiformes; family Branchiostomatidae; genus Branchiostoma; species Branchiostoma lanceolatum. The sequence goes on along the minus strand of NC_089723.1, from coordinate 20,102,497 downwards.
ACTGATGACCTGGCATACAACAGGGAAAACAGGATCCAGACTGACCTTATTATAATGGACTTCGCCAAAGCTTTTGATAAAGTTCCGCATCTTAGACTAATACACAAACTCAAGTTTTATGGTATTACAGGTAAAACACTTGTCTGGATCCAGAATTTCCTGCAAGGCCGCTCACAAACCGTAGTGCTAGAGGGAGAATCCTCGGACCCAGTGCCAGTGACCTCGGGTGTTCCCCAAGGTACAGTCTTAGGCCCAATTCTCTTCCTGGCATACATAAATGACCTTCCTAAACACTCTGCATATGCAAAGGTACGACTCTTCGCCGATGATTGCATCCTGCAGATGGGCATCAGGAACAGGGACGACTGTGAGAAATTACAACACGACATTGACGATATCAGTGTATGGGAGAATAAATGGCTGATGGCCTTCAATCCCTCAAAATGTGAAGTCATGTCAGTCCCCTGCTCTAGAAACCCTGTCTCATTTACTTACTCTTTACACGGTCATCCCCTAGCAAAGGTGAGTAACACAAAGTACCTTGGTATCTCCATCTCTGCAAACCTAACCTAGGGTAAGCATGTCGAATCAATAACCTCCAAGGCAAACAGGACCCTTGGAATGTTGCGACGCTGCCTGAGGATCTCCAGCACAGCGGTGAAGGGTAGGGCCTACATGGCCCTTGTAAGACCAACCCTTGAGTACAGCTGCAGCGTGTGGGACCCTCATACCAAGGACCAGGTGAGAAGGGTGGAGAGTGTACAACGACGAGCTGCCCGGTATGTACTTAGCGACTACAGACGCACAAGTTCTGTTTCAGCCATGCTGGATAACCTGGGCTGGCAAACCCTAGAATTGAGAAGGAAAATTGCCCGCCAGGTTACTCTTTATAAGATCATTAATAACATCATCTCCGTTCCACACTCAACCAGGCTCCTCCAGGTGGCTCGATGCTCCCGCCGCACCAATCACACACAAACTCTGCAGGCCATCGCGAGCAAGAACAACTACTACAGGCTCTCCTTTTTCCCGCGCTCAATCAGGGAATGGAATGATTTAGAGCCTGGTGCGGTGGAGGCAGAGTCCCTCGCCCAGTTCAAGTCCGAACTGGGGAGGACTCTGCTGCATTGAGTCACCCCCTCACGTCTTGTACATATGTAAATATTACCTTCACTGTGTTGTCTTTTGCACCTACAGGATACGTTTTTGTGTATTGACCGCGCCTTTTCCCATGTTTGTCAAATTATAACCCATGCGCAGCTGCCAATAAGCCTTGTTAACAAGGGTTCGGCAGTATGAAAGAAGAATGACCTTGCTTACGACTAACTCCCCACCATGGTCTGGAGAAGGTCGGGAGGCCATGGTCGGCTATGTGTGACAGGGGCATCACGCAAGGAGGTTTATCCCATTCAAACCTACTTGCATCATGTACAAGAAAGTAAAGCGGTCTTCAGTTTTCTTATGATACCTACCAAGTGCCCTATCAATTGAAAGTGTGGGTTGTCTATACAAAAAAAATACATGACAAAGTAGAAAGCCCGACAAAAACGCCTAGAAACACGTCAAAAACCAGCCGAAACCCCTCCTCTGCTTGGAGAGTACAGTTTTCAAATACCTACCTAGTGCCCTATCAATTGAAAGTAATGTTTGAAAATTCTTGGTCAGACATTGATTTTTTCAAAGTGTCTATAGCTATAGCCTATACTATACCATAGGGGTGGGTTAGGGGGCGATTTTAGTCAGCTATAACACTGAAACCATGAACAAGATAATAAAGCGGTCTTTAGTTTTCAAATACCTATCAAGTTCCCAATCAATTGAAAATAAAGTTTGAAATTCTTAGTCAGACATTGATTTTTTCAAAGTGTCTATAGCCTATACTATAGGGGTGGGTGGGGGCAACTTTGGTCAGCTATAATTCTGCAACCATGAACAAGATAATAAAGCGGCCTTCAGTTTTCAAATACCTACCAAGTTCCCTATCAATTGAAAGTAAAATTTGAAAATTCTTGGTCAGACATTGTTTTTTTTAATGCGCCTATACATATACTATAGGGGTGGGTGGGGGTAACTTTGGTCAGCTATAACTCTGCAACCATGAACAAGATAATAAAGCGGTCTTCAGTTTTCAAATACGTACCAAGTGCCCTATCAATTGAAAGTAATGTTTAAAAATTCTTGGCCAGACATTGATTTTTTCCAAGTGTCTACAGCCTATACTATAGGGGTGATTGGGGGGTAACTTTGGTCAGCTTTAACTATGCAACCATGACATGCACGGTACAATAAGTTCCTTGACGGTACTTCTGTCCGACACAGAACGGCACCTCAGGATGTGTTGTTTCAGAGTGAGCAACATCTTGACATGGTTTTATTTGGTCTTTACTATAGTATATCTTTGTGTGTGTCTCCAAGCGGACGAAACCTAGTCATTAACCCATTTACAGAGTTTATTAGCTGGTCTTAAATCGTAATGTGGTGAGAGAACCTGTATTTTGTCCTGTGATTAGTGGAATGTGTAGGGCTGGGGACTTCTGAGATCGCTCTAACCAGTAAGAGTCATATCGTGTACCCCCTCCAACATCGCCCCATGTATCGCTATCGAGAAGAATAAAACTCCACCAAGGCAAAACAGTACATTTATCTTGACATGTTTGGCGTTTGTGAAACAGCCAATTTTCCACTCGCATGATCATCAAGTATGACTGTGCCCGGGTAACTGGACAATCTCATCATGTGTAGTCATGTGAGAAACGTGTCGAAATGTCAAACACCTTGTATACATTCCTCCCATTCCACCCACTTCACTTCAAAACAATCTTATGAAAAATATTACTGGATCTGCTGTTGCTTGTATTTCACAGGATGTGAGGTCTTGATACAAACATCGTCGTGGCGGGAAATGTAGCGATCTAGCCACTTGGAATATTGCCGCTTAGATACTTTGTGTGTAAAACCAGGCGTGGGAACACCGTGCACGGTGGGCCGCACACAAAATGTTGCTATTTGCCTGTTTCATCCGCCGCCATAATTAGCACGCAACAATGTTGGCGGCCCTGTTGTTGACATGCTCATCCATCAAGCTCATTTCTGTCACTCTGATTTATCTACCGAAAACCTGTTGACATCGGTGATCAGTAGAGCTAAAGTGTGTTCGCAGCTCCATTTAACACCGAGGTCCTTCAGTTTACGATGATTCTTCGCACAAATGGGCAGGCTCATGGTTGGCAGCATATTCTTACCCATTTAAAGGAAAACTCGACATGTCTAATTTTGTAACGAACTTGTGAATTCATTTCAAAAGGCAGACATTTTGCAAGCTACAAGCGCCACATGATTTCCAGTGTTCCTAGCATTTGCTTTTTGATGGAGACAAGTAATCACAGAAAGGAAGTTTTCATTTCAGATTGTTGAGGTTATGAGAAAACATTTTGAAACGTCAGTTATTCAGTTGTAAACTGCAGCAAGTCAAGCAAATGGACAGCGTGTTCAACGAAAGTTGACATGAGACGATAAAAGTCCATATCCGCCAGCTACTATTACCTCCAGATAATTACCCCTATGCTTAAGGGGAGATAGGATGGTACACAGCCGACTTGTTTTTCTGAAAAGAACGGCCATGTCTCCGATAGCGCCACGCCACAGGTACAAACCCTTCAAGCTAACAGACATGTTCCCGTACACTCCGTACACTACGCTCTTTTGGAATGATAAATGTAAACGTCATGTCAATGTTCAACGGTTTTCACGATATATATCAGACTCCTTGACAGTTAACTAATTCTGGGAGACCTTTCAGTGTTGTGACAATTAGCTACAGACATCTGGGGTCATTTCGCTGTCCTCGGGCCATGACTCGTCCTCCTCAATTTTCTAACGTGTGCATTTAGGGGTCACACTTCAAAAGAAGATTGGCTGGCTTTTTTTGCTGGCTTCATCGAACAAAGTATGGATAAATGTAGTAATAATGGCACGTTGTATAAGTGTACAAAAGCAACCAAGGTCACACGGCTTGTCCTGTCCTCAGTGACATATCCTCTCTTGTGTCCGCGATTATTTTCCTGATCCGAATGGATTTCCAAACCCCTTGGAAGATATAACTGATAAGTCTGAGACTGACTATTAGAAATAACCAAATATATACTTTCAAAAAATAACGCCGTAGGTCAGATAAGATCAGAGATTCTCTTATCTTATAAGCTAGTGACACGCATGTAGTGATTATCGTCTATATAATTACCATGTACAGATGTAAAGACTGCTAGCTGTCGATTGCAATATGGTTTACCAATAACGTGACTTTATGATTCTTACTGACTTCACTTATATTAATTTCAACGACGTTTCCTTGATATGTACCTATCTCTGCCTTCCAAGATCTTGTCATCTTGAGAGCAAAAGTACGTTCAAGGTTTATAAATTTGGGAGAAACTTTTACTTAGATCTTGCCTCTTCCCAACCTTACATTTTCCTTCTCATATAAAGACAGCTGTAATGTGTAACATATCTAAACACTGTAACCAATTGATAATGTTCTTACCTAAGCTTTTGGCTTCCGTTGAAGGAAATCTCAGCAACAACAATGTTCCCAGCACCTGCACCACAGTCCACGCCATGGCTCTTTGCCTTTTCATTGCACTGTAATCTTTACACATTCTGGCTTCGTTTAAAAGACTACCAACGTAGAAGTCTTTACACAAGTGTTTTGTTGTTGTAATTCCCTCTATGTCTTTCGGTTCGTAGCTAGCTGCAATGATTGTTTGCTATCAGGACGTTGTAAAAGTGTATCCAGGATATACGTTCAAACGATCATGCGGAATTCAGAGCTGTAGTTGTCTTTTATCAGTGGTGTAAGCAGCAACTGTAATTCTCTAGAAAGACCTCCTGTGGCGAAGGTATTATCTCCAGCTATTGGTATAAGCCTGTTTTGTCACGACATATGAAAACTATACTATGATGTGAAGCAAGAATTCCTTGGCTACGTCGCCTAAAAGTCCACGTGCCGGTTCCCTGTGGTGACACACCGATATGACGCCCAGAACTCCCACGACGTTACATCCACATGTACAGCGAGTACCCTGGGATATGTGCTGTAAAATCACAAATATTCAACGGCCTGATGCAGTCCTAGAACAAGCTCTAGTGTCTGTCGGTCACGTTGCACAGAAACTCCATGAAAGGCAGGTGTAATCCCATGGATTTTAAACACAGCGCAGGCGTAGCAAGGTGACATACGTGGATACGTGAGGTGTGTAGCGTCCGACTCCTAGATACTGTACACGTACGTTTGCGAGTGCTAGTCCGAGGTCCAAGACAACGCGAGACTAGCAGCAAGACTGCTGAAAGAAGTATATTTGGATGATCCTTGTCGGGGAACAGGTGTAGGACAGCGAATCTCCTCAGAAACTATGGAAAGCCGAGCGTATTTTGGAACAACACAACTTGCGAGTACAGAAAGGTCGAAAGTCTCCAGAATAATCTCCGTACAATTACATGCGCTGTGACGACAATGGGTTGGTCGGCCTGGCAGTTATTAAACGGCCTGGCCATGCCGCCGGGCATCTACACCCAACCAAATCACCGTCATCATTTCACGCGTAAATACGCTCGAACGGCTGTGTAAGGAACTGTAGACAGGGTATTCATCACGGTAGGGTGACCAGCCGATTAGTTTGCGACACCTTAAGCTTCTTGCGTGTGTTGTGTGTTTTCCTTGATCCTGTTATTTTAGAGGCCAATGGATCCAAGTTGTGGGGACAGCACGACTACATACACACACAGTCACACACACGAACACACACACGCGCGCGCGCGTACACTTACACACAGTCACACACACAGTCACACACACACACAGTTACACTCATACACATACACACACACACACACACATACGCACACACACACACGCATTCACACACACACACTCATACGCACGCACACATACACGTACACATCCACACACACACACACACATGTACACACGCGCGCAGTCTGTTGGATGTGGACATTGGGGACGTTACAATGAAGGGACATGACTGAAATGTCTTGAGTAGCCCAAAACGGATTTTATAAAATCAAGAACGGCTGTGCGTTTCAAATTTCAAAAGCAGCACATTAAACACAGTGTGCTCTGCAATTACTATGTGCAACAGACAAAAAGAAAAGGTCATCCAAAACAAGTCGGAGTCTAGCCTCTGATTGGACAGTAAAAGCTTGGCTGATTTCCAAAGAAAACGAAACTTAGTTTTGGAGAAAGCGCCAAAATATGTACCTTAATTTCGATCAATACAGCCAGAGAAGACAATACAAGAGTAAAATACCTTTTAGCAGATTTTATTTACGTTTCTCCACATCCTGACTTTGTCATCTTACGCATGTCCGCAACCTAAAACCTTCTTCTGAATGACGTTTCCTTTTATAGTTTTGCGATGTACATATTCATCTTAATTGTCGCTGTCTTTAAACTTTCTCTCCATCTTGTCTTCTTACAAGCACACTTCTACAGCAAACGGTGACCTTTTATTCCTATCGGGACCGACATTCTCCGTAACAGGTTTGATACAAGACACAGTACGACAATATTTCAGTCGTTGGAGTATGACGACATCTAATACTGCGACAGAGATTAAAACAGCCGAGTTGTATATATCGGTACATGGGTCAGCTATAAATAGAAACTCGACAGGCGCTGACATTCGAGCTGGTCAGAATTGCACTCATTTCACAACATTAATCTTGTACTGGCCATTCTTTAACTGCCTTCAGTCCTTGCGTAACAGGTGCGGAAACAACCACGCAGTTATCACATTAAAGCGCATCGAGTCATATGGCCTGATTTACACAGGCACACGTTTTCGGAGTCGACTCGGGGTCACGGTGTGAGGAGCTTTGGGCCAGCGCTAGCTGTTCAAGTGGAGTTTTCCTGGTAGAAAACGCTACTTGAGTGGCCTGCTGGGTTCTCCTTTCACAGTACTATGCCTGAGTCGACTAAAAAAAAACACGCATGTGTAAACCCAGCAAAAGACAGTGATTTGGCACAAATACATACAGAGTAATGTCAGGTACTTTGCACAGATATGTGAAGCATTGAAAAGGACATAAATGATGTGGAACTCTATGAACATATTGACATGGATGACATGTTGGTATGGGGGAGAGTGATCGTCATGAATCATCGACGTAGCACACGCCTAATGGTTGGACTATCAGTTTGCATGATAAACAAGAGCATAACGATTATATATGCCGCAAAACGGTACGGCGCGGCGAAGATCTAACAGATAAACAGACACAGCTGATCAACATCAGTTATGAGTTCTTAATTTTTTAGTATGATGATAACAAATATTTGATTCATGATATCAGACTTGTTTTAGCGTAGAGTCACATGATGCTAAGGTCTGCATCATATATAAACATGACAACGCGAGAATATTGCGGAACAAAACACAACAATATCTATGCTTCAACAAGCCCAAGTTTTAAGTCTACGCAATGGTAAGGCCTCCCGTGGGTTCATCGGAGTGCACCGTGTGGCTAGCGGACAGTGAACCCGGAGCCCGGCTGGGTGTAGTTGTGCAGAAATAGCGGAGTTTTCCTGAAAAGTGCAAACCAAACAATTATTTGTTATGTATAATTTTCTTTCTAACAAATAGCAAATCAGAAGAGCATTATCTATAGTATGTGTGCATAACCATGTGAAGATTCAATACGTCAATGAGTATATGTTAAAAGTCAGGACGATATGAAGATTCGTCACACGCAAATGCAGAATACATAAATGTCAAGCCACATATAACTATATTTGACATCTTTAACAAGTGGAAGTGATCTCTAAGCGATTCTACCAATTTGCATTGCATGGCAACCTTCCCTGATGAACTTCAGCGTTGCATATTCTCCGCATCTTTGTGTTTATGAGTTTGAGTTTATGCCTTACGTGTTGGGGCTTAGATGTCCAATGGACCGGTACGCATTCCTAATGGTGTGCTCATCTAATAAAAGCAGTAGTACACAATGTACAAACCAATAGGCCACGGAACGCTACCGGAATGTTACTTTATGTCACAGGGGAATGCCGACAATTTCAGCAATTTTGATAGCATTAAATGATGTGAAATTACACCATTTTGCGTTCATCGTAAAGAGTGTCGTAGTTTGAGATGATAGGACATGCTGCCAACGTTTCTTCACTAAGATTGGTTTAGACTGTTTGAAACTTTATCTGGCTGTCCTCTTACGATGTCCTATTTCAAGTATGAGTATGATGCTACGCAGTGGAAACACGATGACACTACATTGAAGATGAGCCAGTAGAGCCATCACAGGAATCTGTTTCACTCCAGACTTTCTCAAGTTTAAAGAGACTCAAAAGTGACTGCAGTTCTATACAGAAATATGAAAGTCATATAGAATTTGATTTCCACTCACTCACTCACTCACTCACTCATTCATTCCATATAATTCCGTCATCGATTCCGTACCGTTAAAATTTGCTGAGAGACTAAAACTTACTTCACTGTTGATAAAAAGTCATAATCATGGTCCATAGCGTTTTAAAGGGTTAGCCCGAAACTTGAATAAGATGATATGACTTTTAAGATAGCAACAAAAAGGAACAACAACTACGCAATTTTTTAGTTACAGTAAACACGTACCTCTGCCTCAGCGATGGCTGCCTGTTCAGCCGGAGCCGCACGCTGAAGCACCCGGAGTTGAAGGCGCTAGCCGGCTGGCGGGTCGAGCCGGTCGGGTACACCGGTGAGAAGATACAGAACACTTCCTCCTTAAAGTACTTCCTCCTGGCCTTTCCAGCTGCGAAGGAGCAGTCATAATTCTGGAGCTGTTTTTCGTAGGTGGAGTCACCGCTTACCGCCATGGCCGCTGCTTTCTCTCAACTGAAAGCTAGTGACGGATTCTGAACTAGTTATTCTACCAGCTTGTCACAATAATCTCGTATAATGTGACGAAAAGTCGTCAGCTGCTCGTGAAACGGAACCCCAGCGTCCCCCATAAGGCGTTGTGTTGGAAACAATATTGACTTTCAACAGTATCACTTACTTCTATAAAGTAAAAAAATGAACCACAAGTTGTTCTTGTTGCTTATATCGATGATGTTTAAACAATCTGCACAACTAAACTCCCCTTTAGGTAGTTACTTTGTTATAATTGTTACTTGAGGCATGCCTGTGTTGCCTAGATACATCACGGTGAAGAGTAACGAATACATCGCGATCTCTCGGCAACCGCCGAAATATGCACCCATGCAGCGCAACCCCGGGTACAATCTCGTGTATGAATAGCTCTGTTGCCATTCCAAAGTACCGAGGATTAACCCACACCAATTTAGCTTTCCTTTCAACGGATGGCTCTTCCTTGTGTATATATGCTATAATCAGCGGTAGCTTTCTTGTAAATCATTACTCTTATACAGAGAAAGTCACTAAGATTTATTTCTTTTCTCCCTTTTATTAGTATGGTTGCCTGCAGATTCTTTTTCTTCACTGCTGGCGCGGATGCCGATTTTATAAACGGTCATAAACTTGGCATTGCTTTTATTCGAAATACGTGCAGAGCATTGGCAGCTACATATCTGACAAAATAGCACGCGGGTTCGCAATTCTTTTTTGTCTGACCGTGAACCTCTTGATATTAGCCGCTGACAACACAACCGACCAGGTCCGGTTTTCCCATCTAGGTCGGTGGTGGGGCCGCTTGGCAAGGGATCAATCTAGTCTGTTGACACAACCCAGTTAACCTGACCGTGATAAATCGACTGACTCTGAAATTAGATCAGTCTCGGCCTAGAGTTCCCCGGGTGCGCATCGTACATGATTTAGTTTCAAGTGCAAATACATTGCAAATACATTCCCGAGCTCGAGGGCTAATCGCAAGTACAAACAACATACTTGTCTAGTACATGTATAATAATGATGAACACAATGATATTAAGAGCTGCGTCTAATACTATGCTACATTTCTAAAATCTACATGGTGCTAGTTTTCTTTGGGTTTGATCATGACTTCTTTTTCAATATCCAGCTGACCGACTTTATTTGGAATCATAGATATATTAATGTAGATGTATCTCAAATATTGTTATTATGCTTGTTATGCTGTCCATGTAAAAAATCAGTTGTAATGTCTTGTCTTTGCCAGCAGGGCTAAGTAGTTGGGCAGCCATGGCTGTGCGTGCTGAATAGCCAAACCAATAGATAGATAAATATGACTCCAAAAGTGAAACGTTACCATAACCCTATAGTACAGTATATACGCATTTGGATGCCAGCACAAATGACCCACCAAAGGAATATAGGATATATGGGTTTGTTTAAAGAAAAATCAAAAGCATGAGCTTTTTTTTTGTCGTTCAGGTTATGATCTTTAAAACCTTAGAACAAGCAAAACGTAATCATTGAACCAGGACTCTGGACAAAATTTATCTTCATTTCACCATGAGGTACTAGCAATTCTTCCAAATAGATTCCTCATCTAGATACATGTACTTCATAATTACAATACTTTTATGGTTATTACGTCCATACAATAATACCGGTATGACCAAATCATGACCCCCTTGTAGAAAATAAAAATCCAATGTTGATTTGCATCTATTGAAATATGTCTTATTCTTCCCACATTCCACTTTGTGTCATAGTTCACACACTTTGATGTTATAAAACTATGTCAACAACATATACTGGTTAACAGCTGTAAAAATTCCTGGCTACAACATGTAAAACAAATATTAGACAATACTGGTTACTCTTTTCTTTGGAACTCTATGAATTCACCTTTAGATAAGAAGCGTATATGTGCATTGTTGAGGAAAAGGCTGGAAGATGTATTCATTCAAACGTTTCTTTATCAATTGTCTTCAGATAATGGTAATTTAAGATTTTACAAAAAACTAAAAACAGAATACTCAATGGAAAAATATTTACTGTTACCAGATAACTTTGAGCTAAGATTGGCAATTAGCAAAATTAGAATTAGCGCCCACCCTCTTGAAATTGAGAAAGGGCGGTACAAAAAGTTACCTGTGGGGGAAAGATTATGTAACTACTGTATGTCAAAAGCGGTGGTAGACGAAATACATTTTATCTCAAACTGCCCCTTCAATGATCGGGAAAGAAAAGAGCTTTTTAAAGAAGCCTCCAAAACTTACCACAATTTCCAAACGTTTACTGACGAAAATAAAACTAGAACCTTGTTAACCTCCCAAAACCCACTCATTACAAAAAAAGTGGGACACTTCGTCTTCCACTGCTTCCAAAAAAGAAGTCAAACCCAAAAAGCGTAGATTGTATTCCATAGTAGTTTTTAGAATAGCCATGTGTTCTACTAGTCAACATTGTTAACTCGCACTATCTGCACAGTATACCCTTGCTATGTATTGTTTCATGTTGCAATTAGCCTCGGGCAAGAACTTGCAAATAAAATCATTATATAAAATATGCATCAGCTCGATTCAGCTGTGCAGATTTTTATATCCAACCTGTCCACATTTCTGCCCTGCTACTCTACATCCCAGCCTGAGTGCTTCCTCCAACCCAGTGCCTCTACAGAGGCCCCAGATTACAGAAGCGTTAAAGGTGTCCCCGGCACCTAGAGTATCCACCACCTTCTCTGGGGGGAAGGCCTGGCAATGGTAGTGTGTTCCCTCAGAAGTGATACCATCAGCTCCTTGGTCGCCCCATGCACACAGCACAGTGCACCTACCAGGAAAGATCAGACAAACCATTTCTTGATTCAGGACTACATTTAACCAAGGTCACTTGTATGTTAACTGTACATGTAATAAAATTGTTGGTAATGTCTGAGTTATGCTTGGGTCACACATGACTAAAAACTATTGACGGATTCTGAAAGACAAGAAATTTACATCAACATGACTGAAAACTATTGACAGATTCTGAACGAGTTCTCTATATAAGACTAGTCGGTATTGATTTCATGAAAGCATGACAAAGTCAGTTAACAACTTTACTTAACAAACTAGACTTAAAAAAATAGCAACCTCCTCCTTGGATGAGGTCAGGTATAAATAACATTTGATTGACAGCTGATCAAATAGAAGTGATCGGATTAGTTCTTACCCTTTTTTTACTCTCTGCCGCAGCTTCTTCACTGTTTCCTCTGCATTGCAGAAACCACAGCTTTCTGCATACTCTTTAGACACAAACAGCTGTGTAGAAAAAATATCCTTAAAGTCACTTCTGAGTGCCAGTTGTAACATTGGCGGGAAATGCTAGTCGTGACCTTGACAGCCATTTGGTTGGATTTGAAGTGAGATTGGCTCAGAATAATTTCTGACATTAGACCAACAACCAAATCACCCAAACATCATCATGGGCACTGGCTTAATACAACTCTACTCACCAATTGCAACTACCTTTGAGTTACACTGTTTGGAAGTTCTACTCATTATGTCGATCAGATTGAGTACAACAATAACTATCATTATTCTTACATTATTGAATATAATCACAGTGGGTACTCAACTTAACAGTATTGACCAACTACAGAACCTGTGAGTAACACCGTATGGAAGTTTTACTCAATGTTTGATTCAGATAAGATACAACAATTTCTATCATCATCACCATCATCATTCATTCAATGCTTGTAAAGGACTCACCACATCTACTTTAGGAATGAGGTCTCCCATCTTGTACTTGGGCTTCTCACACTCAGTAGACAAAGTGATGACATCATCAAGGGTTGCCACGTTATTGTTGTACTCCTCAACAATTCCCATCATCTTGCAAACTTCTGCAGTGTTCCTGCCCTATGGACACAAGAGAAGAGGGACTCAAGATGACTGACTGTTAGATACAATTACAGTTGTGTTTGACATTTTCATATAATTTCAAAAACACACCATTAGATTCAAATTGGGATAAGAAACCATGATGACTTAGGTAGTTGCTATGTAATAAAAACATTGTCAAGTTAATAATGTAATATTCACATTTGATGTGATACATTCCAATGGGCCAAAGACTGTACATTCTCTACATACCACAAATCATGAAAGGTCTAATTGCATATTTCATTTAATAATAAGTCTTAATGTGATGAATTAAGAATACAGTAGTTTCTTTTACCTCAAAGTGAATCCATTTATACTGATGAAGGTCCAGATTGCTGAAATCCTCTGCTGTTAATTCTGCCATGTTTCTGTATGTGAATAGCAACAGGCATTTTCAATTAATTGTGTTGAGCAATTTTATCTCATTCTCAGTCTACGGAATTAACTTGGTAGACTGTAACTGTCCTCTATGCATTATAAGCTATTCATGTTGGGCAGGTCTCTGCCAGATTTGATGAACAGCCCACAAACAATTATGAGGGCTTAATCCCCGGCCCCCTGAAAGGACTGGAACCCTTATCAGGCTAGCTTGTTTATGCTTATGAGAGAGACAGAGAGAGAGAAAGAGAGAGAAATTGAGGGAAAGAGAGAGTGAGAAAGTGAGAAAGTGAGAGAGAGAGAGAGGAGAGAGAGAGAGAGAGAGAGAGAGAGGAGAGAGAGAGAGAGAGAGAGAGAGAGAGAGAGAGAGAGAGGAGAGAGAGACAGAGACAGAGTGACATTAATGTACTTGTGCGCTGATCATGAGATTATCTATCTATCACCACTTCAAAGAGACAACATTTTGAAGCTCTGATCACACCTGGCACCATGAACTATCGTCCTGGAGCCAGTCTGCATGTTGATGATGACACATGAGGTTGGTATGGGACGGTCAGAGTACACCACGTGTTCTGTCAGCACACTAAAGTCCTGCAGCTCCTGCAGGGCTGAACTAAATGTGTAGAATAGATAGAATACATTATATTCAGATTTGTAATACAAAAATGAAAGAGCTAATACTATGTAGCTACGTTCTCAGTAACATATTATACAAAGACTTCTGAAAGAAACCATAACATTGACCTAAACTACATGACATTGTAACGTACAGTTCAAGTCATGCAATAGTAAGCACCTGAGGTGGGTCGTCAAGAATGCACACTCACACACACACACACATGTAAACACACACACACACATACACAAGTCATGTAAACACACACACATATGTAAACACACAGACATGCACACACACACACACACAGTACAGGCACGCACACGCACACACACGCACACACACACACACACACACACACACACACACACACACACACACACACACATACACACAAACACTATTCTACTTCTTGCTACATTAGTTTGAAAACATGTGTCCTCTGACCTTGCCTCAGCCCTAGAGGACACTGCCCCCAGGTACTCGGTGGTCTCTCCCAGACTGGACAGGACACAGGCACTGTTGGCTGCATTCCCACCTTTCTGCCAGAACTGGTCCACACACCTATATAACATCAACAACTCAGGATCTGAACTTAAGCTGTTAGTGACTCCGGGAAGGGCGACTTTCACTAAATGTAATGCAGCAACTACATGTTTTTGCAACCGTGGCCCCGCCTAGCTAAATACAAGTTGTAGTTACTCTGGAGGGCTTACAAATATGATAACATTTAGTGTTACGAAATAAAGTTGTGAAGCAATTGTTTAAAAAAGTTGTCGAGTCCAGCTGCAGCTCTGCATCTCAAAGTCATAGCGCGAAGTTCCGACACCTTATAATTATGCAAACGTATCAAGAATTTCAATGGAAACTTTTATCAAACAAGAGTTTACCCACTATGATGAATCATTAACGTTAACGTGAAAAGGACTTGCCTTCAGAAAACATGATTTTGTAACATTATTGCAAGGAGGTTTATTATTGGTAACACGCCCACCCACGTTTTGCTGCCCCCCTCCCCACCTACCGTACCTAACGTCCTCATCCTCTGCCGGATAGTGATGTACCAGATTAAGAATGTCTTGACACAGCAGACCAACCATCAGAACTCTTTCCCTTTGCTTCCCTGTCGCTGACATGCCTCTTCTGTGTGTAAAATTGACGTAATTACATCGGTAAACTTGGATCAACTTGTTTTGGTGGCTATGCCCTCTGACCCCTACCTGTGGACTGATCCACTGTCAAGCAGGTGTGGGCAATATGTTAATAATGTTACGTTTCGACAATATTTCTAGGCCGAGCCTATGGATAACGTTATTCCAGTAAGAAAGAATTTGTTTTGTACTATTGTTATCTTCAACGAATTTGGATGTTCCAGGAATGTCATGATATTAATTTGATAAATTAAATTATCATCATACGATGATGATAACGCTCTACGCTAAATTCGGACGGCCGACTACGTATTACGCTAAATTCAGGACGCCTCTCTACGCTCTACGCTAACCTCGGAAGCTTCGCAATGGCAAGTCTACGAAAACCACGCCTTCCGCACTGGTATTCTGAGTGCTGAATCAACGGACGAATCGGCCTCAGCACTGGTTTTTCAGTGCTGAAGAAAGTTCAGCATTCGTTTTCCAGTGCTGAATCGCTGTGTTCCAGTGCTGAGTTTCTTTCAGCACTCGTTTTCCAGTGCTGAAACTTATCTCAGCACTCGTTTTCCAGTGCTGAATGGAGTTCTGCACTCGTTACCAGTACTGAATGCGCGACAGAGCGGCGGTGCCACTGGGTCACGGGTCATGTCAAAGGTGCTGATGTACAAAAGCCACGCCTTCCGCACTGGATTTACCAGTGCTCGGGGACAATTCAGCACTGGAAAACAAGTGCTGAAAAATCCCCAGCACTAGAAAACGAGTGCTGAAGTATTTT
Organism: Branchiostoma lanceolatum; assembly: GCF_035083965.1. Lineage (NCBI taxonomy): Eukaryota > Metazoa > Chordata > Leptocardii > Amphioxiformes > Branchiostomatidae > Branchiostoma > Branchiostoma lanceolatum. Next base: position 20,086,760 of record NC_089723.1, on the reverse strand, counting down.
CAGCACTGGAACGTTTTTCTTACCAGTGCTGAGAGAAGTATTAGTCGTAAGAAGTGCCGCATGGTCACTTGTTAACTTACTTACTTTGTAATTTATTTAGAATAAACAACAACCAACTTTATTCCGACACAATTTTGTCATTTTGTTCATTGTGTAATTGTATAGTAGATACTAGAAAGGCAGCATTTGCGAACAAATACAGCATGTTTAGCCATACTCCTCGCCATGCAAAAAATGGACTGTCCCCAAATAACAATGGACCATTCTAAAATACTTCTAAAAACAATAAGTCTCTTCATAATACATAGGAACTGGAGTTGTGTATCTTTGTTAAAAAAAGAGTGAACAAAGCCATGTAAGCACATGTCCTACGCATTCCAATACCACATTTGGTATGAATATTAGCACACCTGCGCCAGAAATGCAAGACAACTTAATTTACTCAATTGGCCAATCAGGTGGTTGCAAGGGTGACAGGCAGGCCAGGTGCGGTTGGGGTCAGTGACCTTTAGGCCATATGAGGAAAATACCCAATGTTCTCCCCAAAATACCCTGCAAAATCGTATTTTAAAGTGATGTATGCCAAAAGTGCGAATGGGGTTCTTTGACTATTTGTTCAATGTACCCCCATAGCAAATTTCAGGTCATTTGGATGTATTTCCAGAGCACAGGAGGCCAAAATGTACGTTTTTGGTCAGAAAAATCTCAATAAAATCACTTTCAAGGTCAATATCGAAAAAATGAAGAAAAAAAAAAGGCAGGGGGTATTTGCTAACACTACCTTTGTACCAAACTTCAGGTCATTTAGTCAAAAAATGACAGAGATGAATCGATTTGAAGATTTGACAGGAGGACGAGGAGAAGAATAAACCTGAGTAAAAACAATATGTTGAGCCATACTAGGTATGGCTAAACATGATAAGTATGAGGGATGTGTAAATAAACAACTTTATTTCTTTCTTTATTTCTGGTCATATTAAAGTTGTATCTTTGTTTCGTGATTGTGATGTGATACAGCTCTTTTGGGAGAGATTTGGGTGGCCCTGAAAAGGGCTGGTGGTTCTGATTTAAGGTTCGGTAAAATTTGTAATTTCAGGTAGGCAAATGAGTTCCCGGGTGTCTAGTAACTTGTCCGCAAACAATGGTATCTTCCAATGACGTTGCAGTCACCCTTTAACCTCTGGCCCACCGGAAAATCTTACTCAAAAATCGGTCACGTCGAGGATTTATAGTCAGAGCAGCGTCAGAGCACTTTTATACCCCGGTAATATAGAAATTGAAATCTGTCATAGATATGCGCTATGGCAAATTTCAGTGAATAGTCCGGAAAAATACTAAGTTTTAAAATCGCAACTACGTAAGTCACCACCGTAACGTATCTCAGCACTAGTTTTCCAGTGCGGAATATTTGTCAGCACTCGGTTTCCATAGCCTGAATTCAATCAAGCCTCTTGTGACCGCTCGCGGCCCTGTAACAACCTCGCAACCCAAGATGAGGAGGGGAGAGAAACCCCCGGACAGCTGGAGTTTGCGATATACAGACTATCGGTTTCCAGTGCCGACGTCGGGAAGTTTTCCAGTGCTAAACTCCACTCACTGGCACTGGTTTTCCAGTGCTGAACTAAACTCAGCACTGGTTTTCCAGTGCTGAAGCCACTTTCCGCACTGGAACCGAGTGCCGAGTGAAAAAGGAGAGCGTGGTTTTCGTAGTTCTGCTTCGCAATGCATTATGCCGGACTCAAAGACCTATCGACTGAACTAAAGCGTCAAAGTTGGTAATGTATTGAGGTACAATGACATAGTCTTCAACATATAGAGAAACACTGATAACAGCCAGCTCCCTATGTAACTGATGCTGGAACATTCCGGGCACGTCTATGGTTTTCTATTCCGGTCAAACCTCAAATACGTCTTATTTCAGCCAACCACGACGTATTTCAACAAAACATATTGTACTTCAAACTACGTCGCTGAGTAGACTTCAAGCGCGACATACAGAACACCCAAATACGTCTATGGTTTTCTTTTCCGGTCAAAACTAAAATACGTCGTATTTTAGCCAACCACGGACGTATTTCAGCAAGCCTGCCAAAGTCACCTTGGCAACTTCTTAAGAGCAAAGGATTTGTAGAAACTGACTGGTGAAGAGCAACCTTTACAGAAAGTAGCTAAAAATAGAAATAGTTTCAGTAGTTTCTTTCAAGATCCTTTGTTCTTTAAAAACGTAAATATATGGCCTACTGCGAGGGGCCGTCATTCGACTTATAAAATGCCCTGCTTCTGGAGGGAACAACGTAGCTAGAGAATAGAACAAACTTTTATGCAATTGAAGCAGGATCTGAATCAAAATTGGTCAAGCGGTATAAACGCCATTTGGTATAACACACCCTGACTGAAACATGGTAGAAATTGTCAAAATTATCCCGGGGAAATATTAAGTTTGCGGTGAAAGGTCACCGCGAAAACCGCAAACATAAAACCATCGTGAACATTTCTATATAATGCAGTATTTGGGTCACCCTGATACCTGCGTCAATACGACTTGATTTACCACTCCAGTTATCCATTACTGAGCAACTGGCCGTCCAATGCCGGAGGCAATCCAAGCTGATATGTGGGTCACCATATATAATAGCCGGAGCTAATAATAGCTAGTATGACCCATATAGATGAATAAAACCTAAATTTTCCCATTGTCAGATAAAATGTACCACCACGATAGCCATCTTTCGTTTTAAAACGTGGGAATTGATTGGTCAAGAGCAACTTTTATAGATAGTGACTAAAACATACTATTTTTTCAGTAGTTTCTTTCAAGATCCTTAGCGTACATATCTGGCCTACTTTGGGGGTCGCCCTTCTACTTATAAAATGTCTTGCTTCTGGAGAGAACAACGTAGCTAAAATAAAACTTTGTGAAACATTTGAAGCAGAACTTGCTGAATTTAGATTGGTCACGACACGAGGTATAACCACCATTCGGCGTAACACACACTGTGCGAAAAGGGTCGATTTCCGGACGTTTCAATGATAGGATATTTCCGACAATATTACGTTTCCGACGATATTCAGACGTTTCTTGATCTCGATATCCTAAGTTTACGGATTAATATCTGGAGCCGGAAACGGGAACACATTTAATCGCAATATATCCGGATCCGAATATGTTAAAGTTTTGTTTCCGGATATCAGCCGAATATTCCGACTTTCCAGTAACGTATGCGGATTCTTTTTCAACGGAGAGACCGCGAATACGGATAAATATCTAAAGCCGGAAACGGGAACACATTTAATCGCAACATATCCGGATCCGAAAATGTTAAAGTTTTGTTTCCGGATATTAGCCGAATATTCCGACTTTCCAGTAACGTATGCGGATTTTTTTTACAACGGAGAGACCGCGAATACGGATAAATATCTGAAGCCGGAAACGGGAACACATTTAATCGCAACATATCCGGATCCGAATATGTTAAAGTTTTGTTTCCGGATATCAGCCGAATATTCCGACTTTCCAGTGACGTATGCGGATATTTTTTACAACGGAGAGACCGCGAATACGGATATATATCTAAAGCCGGAAACGGGAACACATTTAATCGCAACATATCCGGATCCGAATATGTTAAAGTTTCGTTTCCGGATATCAGCCGAATATTCTGACTTTCCAATAACGTATGCGGATTTTTTTATCAACGGAGAGACCGCGAATACGGATTAGTATCTTGAGCCGGAAACGAGAACATGTTTCATTGGTGCATATCCGGATCCGGATATGCTACCGTTTTGTTTCCGGATATCACCCGAATATTCTGACTTTCCGGTAACGTATGCCGGGTTTTTTCAACGGAGAGACCGCGAATACGGATTAATATCTGGAGCTGGAAACGGGAACATTTTTCATCGTCGCATACCCGGATCCGGATATGCTGCAGTTTTGTTTCCGGATATCACCCGGATAGTCCAACTTTTTGGCAGCGTATTCGGAGTCTTTCTGCAACGGATCCGGACATCCAGCAACTTACCGATGAATATCTATAGTCGGAAACGCATATCCGTAACACTGAGTCCGCAATGTATACGGAGTGTTTTTGGTCCTGAAATTATATATCTGAGATTAAACATACTAGATACATGGCAAAGAAAATACGAAAAGCAAGAATACTTTAAATCACTCTGTAATTGTTTAAGTCCTATATCTGAACAGTTTCATGGTACCGCTTACTGATGATTCAGATTCAAGTTAGGCATATATATTTGGTTATCGGTAGATGTTCGACAACAGCGGAAATAGGTATATAACTTACTACACAGTGAACAATCTTGAACAGTCTTAATTGTGGTAATATATGTACAAAACATTGCTGTTATAAGTCCTGGAAATCAAGGTATAAGTAATTAAAAGTAAAAATAAGATCAATAGAGACTATACGTGATATAACGTCAATATTCTGAATGAGGGTAATTGAAAACCAATGATACAAATCTCTTACTCGGTAAATCAATGAATATAGAATGTATGCAGAAGTTATATCATGACATTTAGAGCTTCTTCTGTAACCTCTATAAATGCATCAGAGTATGAATCATACAAATTTTGCATAGGGATATTCAAGTTGTAGTTTACTTATGAACATTTACAATGTGATTTCACATGATTCTACTCATTCTGGGCGTTTTACGGCACACCCGCAACGGCAATTACGGTAAGGATTGATTAACTTTGCTAGGCACCAGGTCTAACATGTTATCCGTGTCACATAAAGGAATGTTCTGATACAAATAGTACTGCTTCTTAAACGCATAGGTGTTAACAGACATATCATTATTCCAAGATAGGCGTGCGGAAGTCACACAGGTTGGTTTGCTGCAAAGATGTTGCTGCACTGGAACTGTCTTTATAACCCCCCGATATACTCAGCGGAAGATGCTGAAAAAAAAACGTGGCTAGAATAAATTAAATGTGGAGACGAGTCGATACCTACTACATGCGCATCCTCCCTCTCCAGTGATATGACACAACCAAACAACGATCGAATCAAAAACAAGATGGTCTACAACACTAAAGACAGCAGTGACCGGATACCTGTTTACTTAAAGTTTAGCCTTGTCTAATTCCAGTCGGATCATGCATATGATCAAATAACGATAGCAAAAGGTAAAGTGAACAAAGTCGGCTCAATAAAGAAATGTAAATTATGTTTCCATCAACGTTGAAATACTGCCCAACTGAAACATTATCTTTGTAGACTTCTCGTGACAAACCCAAACCAAGTCAATGAACTTTGCGATCAGTTGAGTAATAAAACACTGAAACATATGGATGAAACACAAAGTAGGAAAACGGAAAGGCATCGGACTTATTGGCAGACAGTACAGGTACAATACGCATTGCTGGAGAGACTTTGTACATAGAAACACGCGTGGGAGATAGGAACGTAGATTCCGGAATACCATGAGGAAATATGTAACATATACGGACAACAAATATTCTAAGATATTAACCGGACACGCAAATGAACAATTCCTGTGTCGAAATATTTCCGAAAATGCTGTGTGGAAATTCTTGTTTGGAAATGTCCAGATATACGCGACATGTGTAACCAAAAATATCCTATTTTAACCTCCTTGGTGTAACCTTCAGATTTGCCTAGAAATCTACCCTTCTCGTATAGGGAAGGAAATATGTTACATACACTGTATACGGAAAACTGGTATTCCCGGATATAAGGGCAAATAGAGAAAAACACATATCTGAACCACTTAAACGCACGTGGCACGTATACGGAAGAAGAGTACTGCTTTTGCCTGGGCATAGGGTAGCAACAGTTTCTTAGTCAATATATTTATCATATCTATGTATAGTCAGAAAACTGAAACATGGGTTGTTGTAATATATCAACAACGCGTATTCGGTCTTACGAAACGCCCCTGTACAGTATCCAAAACAAAACAAAAACAATATCACGAAATAAAGACTGTTTTCTTTCGGATCGCGTAAGAATAATTTCTAAATTATTTCAAGGTACTGTCAAAGATAATGTCAACAGACTGAACAGATTATTATACCATTCCTGTATGATATGTTCAAGTTTAAACAGATCCTAAGGTCGAACTGAAAATCTAAAAAGAATTGAAAAATATAAACCCTTATCAAATGATGTGGCTAGAAACACAACATTCCTTTTGTTACTAAACTCGACAGGACAACAGCAAAATAATGTTTATTATCCTGACATTGCCAGGTCACAGTCCTCAATATGATGAGTATCAGGTCACCAAACACGTAGCATTTACTGAGAACTGATATTTCACGATACGACACCACTGAGGATTGTTGTTTTTGCTTGGACTTGATATATTCGGCGTAGGTATATTCAGAAAATTTCTAATATTTGTCAGGTATATTGACTCTTCTCTGTAGTCATGTTACAGCATGGATTTCTGTAGTATTCGAACCCCTGATATCTCCGTACACAGAGGGAAACACGTATTCGGAGTTAAGAAATGACCATTAACAGTATCCGGGAAAATGTTGATTACAGATATTCCGTATACACACATGTTTTCTATTATGATACATGTGGGTGGCCTGTTGTGCTTCACGGAAGAGCTGCTTGAAAACAATTTCTGTGAAACTCTCCTAGCTGCAAATTGACACACTAGAGTAAGAAATTACTAATTTCTGATGTATGTATTAGTTTAACCCGTCTCCAACTGTAGATATTGGAAGTTCAGTTACCGTGTTCTCGGCTTGTCGATGCTCCGCTGAGGTCACTGCACCCCGTTGTCCTCGTACCATCCGCTTCGGTCCCGACTCCCGAGTACATGCAGGTCATTCCTCGTCTTTGCAAGTTGGTTCAGAAAAGACGAATCTCGCGGTGTATTCCGTCAGATCGTATTGAGAATAGGATGTTAAGAGACTCGGGCTCCGGCAGATACCTCCGGCACACGCTGAAACAGCTCACCCCGGCTCTTTCTCCAACTCTGCCGGAACCGTTAAGTTTGGCGCTAACATTCCAGGAATGCGTCATAGATGAACGGACCAATCAGAAATCAGGCATATTTTCCAAACCATCTGGTGGCCAGATCTTATCGTAATTGTGCACATACCAATGTCCCAACTGAGAAGACAACCAAGCCAGTACGGTTTTGGAAGGGTGCCCATATATATATATGAATATATTTCCATGGCAGTCCACACGCTTGTCTTCATATCATGCTTTAGTGATAGATTGATGCAGGTATTTCAATTTTGCACATGCATGTATAAATCGGTTATGGAAATCTAACTTAAGTTGCTTTGATTGGCACAAGATCACAAAGTGTGTCACTGTTTGGCTTAATTTCTTTTTTAGATTTCAAGAACTACCAGAAACCCGAAGTTGTGTATTTGCAAAAAGCTCCTCCTAGAGGCAACATATATTATTGTACCGACCGTATCTTGGTCATGATACGCGCAAATACGTCCGGAAATCTAAGTGTCCCACAATGCCCTTCTGCTATGGATTGTCATTTCCGGACTTATTTCCGGACAACTGTTTTGATTCTGGTCATTTTCGGAGTCCGGAACGCCTTCAGAAAACATGCTTCGTATACGGACAAAAGATAAACCAACATATTTCCTGGACACAAAAATGAACATTTCCGGAATCGGAATATTTCCCGATATGCTGTGTCGAAATTCCTGTTTGGAAACTGTCCGAATACGCGGCACGTTCAACATTCAGATTTGCCTGGAATTTTTTTTTTTTTGATCACAGAGAACGAAATATATTGCATAAACGGAACGTCATCATCATCATAATAGTCGCCGCGTTCATCGGTTGGCGATGCGGGCCATCATATGTATTCCCGGATATGTGGGAAAGGACAGTAAAACGCATACCTTAACCTGGACTACAGGAACTAAAATGGCACATAATCGGTAGTACTTGCTTTGCATTAATAAAGATAGCAACTGTTTTGGATTCGAAATATTATCGGATATGTGTCAACAGATATCTTCGTGTATGTAAAGAAACACGCAGTTGGAGTACTGAAACTCCCATGTGCGGTATCCGCAAATATCCGAAGTCATATTTTGCTTGATCTGCAACGAAACAATTCCTGATTCAATATATTTCCGTAAATTTTGTGTATTGACAAAATGTCCGAATACTTGGCATGTCCAGTTATGTGTCAAATTTCGGATTTTGTCCAGAAATAGACCGCTTTCGCGCTTGACAACAGATGTCTCTGTATACATAACGAAATACATATCCGGAGTTATGATACGAACTTGTAAAGAATCCGGTAAATTAAAAAAAAACTATATTTATCCGGATTTGCTAGGAATAGTTTATTGAATCACAATATTTCCGGATATTTCAGGTGTCAAAATAAGTACTTGAAAATAGTCCGTATATTTGACATGCCCAGTGATGTGTCAAACTTTGGATATGTCCGGAAATGAATAGCAACATTTTCGGAGTCAATACATTCCCGGATATCTTACCTGTCACGGCAGAGTCAGAATACAACATGGATTGCCGAAGTATCTTAACAACAGATATCTCCGTATACATAAAGAAACACGTATCCGGAGTTACGATACGACCCTGAACAGTATCCGGAAAAATAAAAAGTTGTATTTATCCGAATTTGCTAGGAAATATTTCTTGAATCAAAATATTTCCGAATATGTCAGGTGTCGATTTGAGTACTTGGAAACGGTCCGAATATGTAACATGCCCAGTGATGTGTCAATATCGGATTTGTCCGGAAATGGACCCCTTTCGCGCAGTGACACCACAAATGAAAAATTGTAGAAATTGACCAAAATAGGGGGAATATTTCATCAGAGGACTTGGGGAGTCATTGTAGTACAGATTTGGTTACAAATGACAGATCTGTCCAGCCTTTGCCAAATTATTCAACCTATCTTTTTGGCAACTTACAGAATCGAGAATAGACAATAAATCTTCCGCATCAAACCTATCTTTGGACAACTTTCCATTCTGTCAACCCTCCATTAATTAACTAAAGAGCAACAAAAAATCTCAGAACCTGCTTCTATTCCGCCTTTTCGGAGAGGAACAGCAGTTGTCGACACTGGTGGATCTCGAATGGTCTCAAATCAGGGTTAATAGCGGAGGGGAAAGAACAGGTCCTTCCAGTCTGCGAGAGAACTACATTTAGGGCCCATTGGGTCCGGATCATGATATGTTTTATCACCTACTTTATTCTGGAAGAAGGTTCAATTCATACATTGACTGAACATCCTTGCTACATGTTGGTCTGCAGCTAGCTATCTGCTGTCAACATTACCATCATCAGGCTTAAATCCCTTGCTCTTAAGGAGGTCCCCCAGGTGTCCCCTTACCAGGCCTGCGTAATTTGCCACGCCGTATTTCAGACATGTCATACTCCGCCCAAAAGCACGTTGTAGTTGGGGGAGAACAGCATCGCCTCCATTTTCAGCCAAGAGGCTCTCCCCCGCGCAAGTGTCAAACTTCTATAAACAACCAAGGTCAAGGAAGTTAAACTATTTTAACCTCCTTGCTATTACACAAGATTTTGGGAACGAGTTCGGTGGATTGTTCCGTTGTGTAGACGGGGAGGACAGCAAAACAAAACAGACTGCACACTCGTTTGTGACTTAGAGCAAGGTTGGAAAAGTTTGTCAACGCTTTACGCATAATTCATCAACTACGTTTTACGCTAAATTCCGGGTAGCTACTACGCATTACGTAGGATGAAAGTGGTCAATAACGTTCAACGCAAAATACACAGATTACACTCTACGTTTAATTGGAGTGGTCGGCAACGCTCTTCGTAAAATCAAAACGGCTCATAATGCTCTACGTAAAAGGGCATGCAGGGCCCCTTTAAAGACTTTTTCTTTCACCAGACAGGAATTGTTTGGAACCAATCAGAAGCCAGGGAATGCAACCAATCGGATCATACCCTGCAGCCTTTGATACTCCTGTGAATGAAACCTGAGATGATTTATCAAATAATGTATAATCACTGGAAATGTGTGGAAAAACTCTAACCCCAACATGCCCCAGACAAAAAAGCACTATCAACTTTTATCTTTTAGTACTCTAAGCCTACACTCAATGTACAATGTTTGTTTAAGTCATATACAATTTAATGCAACAATGACTCATCTTTGAATTAAGAAACATTTTAAAGAAATGTGTGTGACCAAGGAATACACACAAAAATGCACATAAATCACAATCCACACCATGAGGTTTACACCAAAAAATGATGGCCTTTTATTGATAGCGAGAGCAACTGATATGCCTTAATTACATATACTACTCCAAAAATACCATTTGCCTTAGCAAAATCTTCCTTTTTCAAATGTAGCTTCTAATGATTTGAATTTACGATTTATTTTTGTTTTGGTAACTCAGCATTTTAATATCTCCAATAATGATAAAAAATTACAATTAGGAGAAAAAGAACTGATTCTGTTATATGAGGTTAGTTGGACAAATACTGGTTTTACTAAGAGTATCAAAAAAATTCCAAAGCCAAATATCAGAAATCAATGGTTGAACACAATCTGAGATGGAAGAGAAAATGATAACATTATAACATACTAGAAGACATGTGATATGATATCACTGTAACAGTCAATCTTCACACCCTTACATAAATTAAACTTAAAGACTTACCAAGCAAAACATTGTGCCAATTCAATATGATATGATATAATGTACTAATAATTTTGGGAAATCTAAATGTAAAACGCCAAAAATACAGTTTATTCCAACATGCCGAAATGCCGTAATTAGTTGCCATTATCTAATGCAATGTTACTTGGAATTATGGTAAAGCTGCCCTTGAGCATAATGATGTTTGCTGGTAGTTTTTGTCATCCACACTGAGCTATATATGGCCAAAAACAAAGTAGAATAAAATGCAAGAAAAATTATACTTATCAAACATTTAAAAGAGCAAGTGGCCAACTTTTCTAATAAACTATTTGACCACCCAAAGGCATTATCGAATTGCTAAATTGAATGGGCCACACAGCTATCTGAAAATTCAACAAATAAATCAAATAAATTGGGTATTGTCTTGACTACATCCGAGCCTACGTGAGTTGTCCTAGTAGAATTAGAAGAGACGGTGACTGACACATACCCTTCCAACATCTGCTTGGAGATTTTCTTAACTCAACATATAGCAAACTTTCTATAAACGATCTTCTGTGCTTAGTAAACCAGCATCATATGTGAAATTATGCTTTTGAAAATAATACAATTAAACTGCAGCAGAAATGTTCAAGTTATGTTCTACACTGTATGATTTTTCTCTTATTTTCACTCGCGACCCTTCTTATGCTGTTGGTGTGTCATGTCAGTCGAGACCAGGTCAGCCAGAATCACATGCTGGCCCATCAAACATCACGTTATTGCTGCCTGTAGAATCTCGGAAGTCCACAAGTCCATCCTCAGGAGCACCACTATCCAACAGGAAAAACAACATGGAATGTCATAGTTGTCAATGCCAGGCACATTTTCCAGCTGAATATGGCTTTGACCTTGGCATAATATTAGTATCAAAATGATGATTAAATTCTCCGACCCAGTTGTATGACTGTTAACATTTTGAACATCCAATATTACTGACAGGACCACTACAAGCATACTACTGTAAAAAAAATATTAGTACTATATACAACATGTAATACATTTTTACAGTGGACAATGAAACTTGAAAATTTTTAGTGACAATTCAAAAGAGACTGTGTTGAAGTTTTGATACAGGCTTCCTGGCAGTTTCATGTGCGACTGACAATCCACTAAATATGTCTAGTGTTGCACATCCAAATCAAGTTAACAGGAGTCACAGTGACTGTCGTAGTCCTATTATACTGTGTTGGAAAAAAAACTGTACTTTCTAGTAAAGAGAAGTGCTCACTTTCTGAAGATGAGTTTCTTGATGCAGCCCTGGAAGTGGCCAGTGTTGTCGACCAGCTGTTGGGAGCCTGGTGTGACGTTTGTGTCAGGGTCAAGCCCACCAAGAATCAACTCATTGGTGGTGAAGGTTCCACGCTGGAAGTTCTCGTTGGTGTTGATGTTGGGGGCAATGTTGTCATCCAGCTGCAGGAACAATCTGTGTGCAAAGCATGGGATTTCATTCAGGACATCACAAAAATGATCAACAGTTTCCACAGCGGATCTCTCCAATCTCCTTACAACAGCCAACTTTTAACACTTTTGGGACACAGCAACAAACTCTAATGTTACATCAACTGTCGAAGAAGACTCCAGTGTTATTAATAGGCCACACCCTAGATCAGATGCACTCTGAAAGCTATACATGTTTGTTCATTAACACCTTAGAAACTCAGGCATTTCTTCTCTCAAATATTTTGATTCCATTTTAATCATGGTGGACTTTGTCACACTGAGCTTGGTAACACAAAATCAAAGACTTGCAAACTCACATCTGATTAAATCGTCGTACAAGAATGTAGTGCTCCTGGCCATCATTATAGACATTCTGGCTGGTCACACGTGATGCGCCAGCATCGGTGTTGTCTCCAAAAGCAGCGAAAATAACTTTACCGTTGCTCATGGAGATTGTCCACAACTATGTACCAAAGGAGAAGAGTAAACAAATAAATGAACAACATCTGACTTAATCTGTTGGATTGTAGTGATATTGGCCACAATTACTTCTGAATCAGATTCAACAATATTCATGTATGTCATTCTTCAACCTTTGTGAAAGTCATAATCATTCACACTGGGAGGTATGTTTATTTGTTACTAGGTAATCTAATTAAGCCAAAGAATAGAGCACAAAAGAACAAAGAAAAAAACGAAAGTTAAGCAAAATTTCAATGGCTAAAACATGCAGATACCATTAGTTCGCCCTCCCTAATTGGTCAAGATGTACAAAAATGGAGAAATTCAAAACTTTGAGTGAGGTGCATCCACTCTCTAATTTTGTCTAATTATATTGCTATTGATAAATTTTACAGAGATTCGGGATCAGATTTGCAACAGTTACGTGCTACTACTGTACATGATTTGCGAGAACAAGACAGAGTCAATAATGATACACAACAAATAGTATACCTCTGATGTCAGATGCCATCAGTTGAGCATTTTTTTCAAGTCACAACCTTCTACAAAAAATGATGCTACATGTACATGTAACAGCAGACAAAGTTTATTGAACTTACCACCCCTAGATCTCCCTTTGCTAGCAGCATCACGCCATTGTCAGCACTGGTCCGGAACGTGAAGGTGGCTTCAAAGCTTGGGTAAGTTGTGGCACTTGTTGGCCATTTTGCATTTAGGTAGCTGTCCACCCCTGAGAACTGCATCCTACGAATCTAGTGGAAATTCAAACACGTATTCATACCAGGTGAGAAGCAGTAAAGTTTTACTGTCTGTCTGAAACTATTGAAGAAAAATACAAACTGTACCTGTGCACATCGTCAAGTTGACAATCTATTGTATGATTGTATAACATTTATCCTTTGAAAGTAATTCCCAAAGCAGCTTTACCCATTGTGAAGCCTTCATATTTATGTCATTGAGATTTACCACATTTGTGGAAGGGTTGACATTAGAGGTTACTTTCATCTTTTCAAAATATCAATCCGAAGACCGCACTGCTTGAACCAATCATGCCAGGATGGATTCCTACTATTATCAATATGTGTAGTGGGTTCTTAAACATGCTTGTGACTCTCCTCAAACATGGGACCATTTCCCATCCAAAAGGATTGCAATAGCAAGGTACTACTACTCATTTTCACAACTGTCAGTGGAGTGAGGAAATTTGTGCTAAGCACATTTCCAAAGGGCATAACATCAAGACCTGCCTAAGAGATTCAAACCCACAATCTCTAGAATATGATTAAGATTCCGCGTTAACTACACCAACCACAGACCACAAAATGCCACTACGTCAATGGACAAGATATTCAATGGACAGCATGATGTGTTTAGAGGGTGAACAATAGGACAACATGAAATGGGGTAGTATACCAGAATGGGGCAACCTGTTGTCGCAAGGCTGCCCATGTGCACAATCTGCCTGTTTTCTCGCAACACTTGGAGCTGCTTGATGCACCCTTTGTATCCGTCTGTTACCACCCTACAACAAAGCCCAGCAAAATATCATCAAAAACGTTCATACTCCTAAAAATATTGGCATTACAATGTACTGTTTAAGTTTGCAAATTGATGTACAGTTACTGTATTAACATTACTATAGAAATTAAGGCAGTTTCTCACAAAATCTTTTACAATAGAATGAGAAACCTTTAGCACACTGGAGTAGCCATTTGGCACCCCATTTTGTATTGGTCACAGAGTTAGGCAGCAGGGAGAAGGTTAAGGTTTAATGTTCCGACCTGATGTACATGTGATGACATAAAAGACTGTACATTTTGAAATTTATGCCTGCTCTGTTTCTATAACACCGAATGAACCATCAAGCACAGGTGATCATGTGATCACACCTGCTTGCACTCACGTGTCTCTTACAAAATAAATCTAGTACATACAATCAGCATATACATGAGCATGGTAATAAAGACAGTACCAATTTGGACTACATCGCTGCACAGTTTAAAAACTTACATGTTAGCAAAGTCAGCCTTCTTGGTTTCATCAAGTCCTCCAACTTGGGCGATCATGTTCAATACCTGGGAACTAATCTTTCCAGAGTCTATACATGTCATATCTCGTCGATTTACAAGAAGCAGTGTAGCACATTGAGGGCGATTCGTGTTGATGACAAAATTCACCTGCAAAACAAGGAAAACAAAAAACGGTTCCTTTTAGTTTGCAAACACATAGTCATGTAACGTAATGTGACCAGTTAACGTCCAATTTATTCAAAACATATTTATCTCAAAACTGCGCGGACAGAGCCAAATGTTAAACCCATGGGCAGAAATATCAGCTCTTCTAAAAAGAAAATGCATGGCCATGTGAGGTCATTGATTGTGAATAGCAGGGATATATCCCACTGCATTTCTGGTCTTATTTCTTCTTGTGCCTGCATTCCCCTTTTTTCCAAGATTGAAATTAGGGCATATAAACCTTTCAACAGTTTAAGAATATTATGACATCATGACAACTATTTACAGTTTTATAAAGTAGCTCCTTGAAATGTTACTAACCTGAATGAAATCTGTCCTGATAAGCATATCAGAGACTGTATTTTGTGATTCCCCCTCATATGTGCCTGATGGCAGCTTGATCTTGGCAGCAATTCTGTTGTTCCGCACTTCAATAGCAAAGAACAGATTCTAGAAAACAAGAAGTCGAAACTTAATATGTCAAGATTCTTTGACAAAAATCAACATAAATGGAGCATTACTTTTTGCCCTCAGCAGAATACATGATACATGTATAAAAGCTCTTTGGCTTATGCATTGGATGTATTCTGAGAAATATTTTTTTCCAAACATAATATAGCATTAGTAATACATGTACTCTATTCCTAAATCTTGGCAATACTTCTCTACCCAACTTCCACACATTCTCCCTGTTGTCCACCTGATTCAATTGGCAGTCCTACTACAATACTACAGTTACTGTAACTACAGTAACTACTACTCTCTTCCCTTACACTCTCATCATCATTTTGGTGTTACCAACAGTACCTATAGTATTATCATGTAACGGGAGCTGCCCTAACATGTTACGCGCCCTAACATGTTACGGATTTTTAACTGATTTTATTTTGCATAAGTACGCCGTGTTTGTGTCCAATGACTATGCTGATAAGGAAGGTAAATAACCCAAGTTCATGCAGTGCCACATAATTGTCATTTGCATTCAAAACATACACATATTCATTTCTTGTTTTGTCGAAAAGTAGTATTTTGAAAATAATGATGGTAGCGCTAAGTAGAGGATCACTGCATAGCTAGACGGCCCGGCACCTAAATATACGACCTGTGCCAAGCAGATACACAAGTCACACAACTATCATACACATAAGAAATATAACTTCATAAAATACTAAAAATTTGGGTCTTTAAGTGTTCGTTGAGAAGAAAACTGACCCGAGAAAAACAACGTAAACATTGCTGTCGTCTGGCGACTTTGTTTCCCCGCCATTTTTTTGGGCCGGGATGGTGGCGGAACGATTCAACGCACAGCTTTGTTACGCTCTAACATGTGATTGGTACCGTCCATGAAAACGAAACTACATACAGAGATGGCGAAGATATTTCCCAATAAGTAGACGGAGTTGATGTAAGCGGTGTCGTTTTTTCGTAATGATTTCGTAAGTCGGGCCGCATTCAAGACGTACGTCGGGCCGCGCGCACAGTGCGAGGTAGCCTATTTCCCGTGAAAACATGCATGAGCTGGGATGCGCTAGATATAGCCCTTCTCACATGACGTTAGAAGTGCACACAGTCAAACTTTTCCGGTCAAAAGAAAGCTAGAATATAGTAGACTTCAAGCCTTACATTTCCCTAACTTTATCACCAACTTCCGAAGAGAGCAAAATTACCAAAGCGTAATAAGTTAGGCACACTATCTGGCGTAGCACTAAATCAGAAGGTACATTCGTGAAAATGTCTCACAGCGTTTTCCGCCTGTAACGCGGAGCGTGAAGGGCCCATGAACAGTATGAATACATTTCTTGTCCATGTATGTTCTTTACATGAATGTGTTCAAAATTCATTCATTAAAACCTGACCACTCTCTGGCAACCAGCAATGCAGCGCCGTGAGTTCGAGCGCGTAAAAAAGCGTAACATGTTAGGGCAGCTCCCGTTATACATGTCTCTCAAATTTCAGTTTTAGGGAGTGAATATCTAATTAGCTTGAAGTTTTCCTCAAATGCATTTATTTTCATGCTGTAACTCACTTGCCAGATTTGTATCAACAATGTCCAGGGCCATGGATATAAATTGGTGTGGCCTAAATAGGCGATAACCCACCTGATCTATAGAACTATAGAAGAAGATAAGACCATCTGGTCCTCCAGGACGCACAAAAGCCGAAAACAGCACCTGCTGTTCGGTTTCACGAACATTCACCATAAGCTGCTCCCTTGTGTTGCCATAGCCTTTTCCATCAAAGTACATTGTGTCTGAAATTGTTCCCAAGGTGCTCATCCTGTCAGAAACAAAAGAAACTTGAGATTGTCATACAATGGAGTCTGTTGATTTGAGATTCCTCATTTGTTTTTATTTCAAATTGCATTCACTCTCTGTCCTGATGGACTTTTCTTGCTTCCCTACTGGTAAAAGATAATCTGTGCCTCTAATTATACAGTGCTTTTAAGGGGAAATCAATATTTGATGTGCAGTGGGCCAATCACCTCCTGGGATAAATATCTTAATGTGATAAGATGCACTCTTTAGCATTGATTTTTGTAAAAACCTCACCATCTGCTATTGAGTCGCGCTAAAATTTTGGCATTCCAAAGTACACTGCAAAAACAAAGACTTGCCCTGATTTAAGAACGGTAAAAGCCTTCGAACAAAAGTCAGCTCATGAAGTAGGATCATAAAGGACCTACTCTTTAATAGGAAGATCTGTTGGGAGGTTCTGTGCAAAGCGGAAATTCCACAGGCCTGAGGCCGGCACAGAGTCGTCTCCGAACTTCAGGTCATCGATGTGCCCTCTGAACCCTCGACCCCCAAGGCTCATGCCTGATGGAAGCTGCAGGGAGAGGAGAGACAATTGCTTACATGGCAATTCTGATCAACAGGCCTGGATAGAATATACATCAATTTAACTGGATCGCAGTCAATAATTATGATGATAATTTATTGTCAAGTTAAGGATGTCATATGATTTCGGTTTTTTGTCTGGAATAATCTAGCATACAAAGTCATGCAAGCCTGCCTGTAAAAAAAAACATAAAAATATTCTAAAAGCCACTACCAGTTACCAAGAATGCGCAGATGCCAAAGACTTACGTTAGATCCCTCCACTCCGCCCACCCAGACGCCACCGTTCTCTGGCATGTCAAACAGGATATAGTTGTTGTTTGCTACGTTGCCCACCTCATTACCTCCAACAGACAACTTCATATAGTTTCCGACCCTAGATGTACATAACATGTAACAAATAGTAGCATGAGTGTTTGTTGGTGTTGGTGGTTAACATTGTTGATAGCTAAACTGTACCCGAAATCTTGCTGCTTGTTTGCAATGACAAATAACACTACATGTATATGGCTGAACTGAAAAACTTTGAGTTGCATTTATCTTTTAAGTTTAAAGCCATTAATCATGATTATAACATCAAAGTGAAACTTTAATTACAGGATATCCAACTTAGCACTAACAATCTGTCTATGGTGCTGAAAAGTCTGCAGTAGTAAACAAAGTGTGATACATGTAAACAAAACACTCTCTGGACATAACATCCATTACCATAATACCGCCACTAATCATAATACCGCCAATTCTAAAAAGCGATGAATTTTAAGAGATCTACTGGTGCAGCAACAGTGATTTCCAAGGTATGCACACTTCAAACATCAAGGTGTTTATAACACTCTACAAAAGGCCTAAATAACGAGGCATTTGAAGACAACGAGGTCAAATGTTTTCGACCCCTTATCAGGACAGGAGAGCGCGTCGTGGGAAGAACATATCAACACGTCATCGCACGTTGTTCGCTGGATTTGCATATAATAATCGCACGTGCTTTCAGCTCAAGACGATCATTTAAACAACAGCAAAATAAACTTTCTTTTACTGGCCTTCAACTTGTGTCAAAGTGTGATCTATCGTCAAGATCGGATGTTTACTGGCCGTAACTGCGGTTGACCTGGCGCAAAATAGAACGTCGCCATTTTTATTGTTTTCGCCCGAGACTAGCTCCTCCCCCGTATTGCGTAACAGGAAAATTCCCGCGAAAAATCTCGGCGAAACCAATAGTTTGAAGGGGCGGGTGTAATTTCTACAAGGCACTGAAAGTGTGGTGGTGGGCACGCGGGACAAGTTGCGATCTTGATTTTTGGATAAGACTAATAATTAATACGACCCTTACACTAGCAACGAAGCCGCCATCATGTGAACTGAACCATAGTAGAACGCCAGACGTAAGTTTTACGTGATGCTGATAGCAGTTGTGACGGACTACAGTAAATCAAAATTCGTATCAGTTAACATCCGTTTTCGTGTGATTTTTTTATCTACAGACATCATTGTATATTTAGGGCACTCACTACCCCGAAAGAAAGGAACAACAGCTGATGTATGATGGTGAAAAACGGGGAAATAATTGCCGAGTTTCCTCCTGGCGGTATTATGGAACCCCCTTCCGTGCGCACGGCGTTCTCGGTACATTTCCTCAACATCTTACGATAGCGATATTTCGTTTTTTGGAGATCAAGAGAGACAAAAAAACATACACAGCATAAGTAGCAAAGGTAAGCTATAACATTGACATGTAACCGGGAAAAAATGGTGCGTTGCCCTTTTGCTAAATTAGTATCACTTTAGAAATTGCAGCAAACGTGGCGGTATTATGGTAGTGGATGTTAAAGACATGGACGAAATGTGCAGAAACATGTAATATATATCTTTTATATCAACACAGACCTCTCCAGCTTAACATTCTCCCACTGGCCTGCAGTCAGACCATTTTCTACCCCAAAGTTGAAGGCACTTCCACCACCATTCAGGTTAGAGGAGGCCCTCAGCCTTCCATTCACGATCTCCAGTCCAATATAGTCACTGTTTGCCTACATCACAATGAAAAAAACAACAGTGACTAGTCGATAAAGGTTAGACATCCAGGTTGTATTACTTGTAAGATGCACAAGATAACAGTTACTTAATAAGCAACTGAATAGGTCAGTAAAACTTTCAGACATTTCATGTCGCATCGATTCCACAACCTTTCATCAGTGAGTGAGAAAGATCAGTAGTCCAACAGGTATGTAACCACAAACTGCATCCTGGGCAGCACTCCAGTAACTGTTATCTTGAACAGTGACATAGATCACAACATCAGGTATTCATAAAACCTAAGACTGCGCCAATATTGAAAACTACCAATAGGGGTTGCAGCCCTAAAGATGGGCCTTCTGTTCAATGTTTCAAACAATCTGTGCCTTAAAAAGCTGACGGCATTCCATGAAAATTATGGCAAACAGGCATGATTGGTGTGGTACAACATCATGATAAACAAAAACATAAAAACTTAATATCCTTGAGGCTCCACATATTAAGCTTTTTCAGAAAGAAATTAAGAAGTTTCAATCCAAGCTAAATATGGGTACTATACGAATTATTTGTGGCATGCATTGTGCGTTGTGGTATCTATTTAGCCGCACGTCTTGTATCTATTAAGTGAATTTAAAGTTGCTCACATTGTTTGGGTCTCCGATGAAGAGTACTGTGCCATCTCCCCCAGCAGAGTTAATTGCCATGGACATGTCAAACGCGTTCTTGTTGTCAGTAAAGTAGCTGGTCAGAGGCTGACTCATGGTGTCCAGTCGCACTGCAGTGTTACCACCGAAATTCATGGGGACATGGTTGATCTGCAATGAAGGTTACAAAAATTCAGTTCTTTTGTTAGTTAAACATTCATGAGCATTTGTCTCGGTCACATGCCAGGGAGCTTTGCAAAGGAGAGTCTTGATGCATTACACGCTCGTTCTCAGTGAAAGGTGCAAAATAGCGATTTTTAGGGTCGAAAATTGATCAGCTCATTTTCCAAGCAAACCTACCTCATTTTTCAGCTGAACATCTCCTTTAATGATCCCCAAAATATTACAGCTAATTTATCGCGGGAAGTTGCCGAAAATTTTTAAGCTTTGATTAGATGTCCTTGGAGTTTACCCATATTTTTGCTGAAAAAATGTTGAACATCAGTAATTAGATACTTCAATTTGGAGCTTTCATGTCGTGACATCGCCTTCAAAACCTATAGTTGAGGAGTCAGTATCTCTGGTAAAACGTCTGTCAAATTTAGTGCCGTGCTGACGATTGCTGTATAGCTGTTTCATTCATGATTAATATTGTCTGGATTTGTTTTTGTATTTCGACTTGTTTGAGATATTCACCAGAGACGGAATCTGATAGTTCTTGCAAAAAACGTTCCATCCTCTGTTGATCCGAATAATTTAACTCTTGCAGCATCTACAGCTACCAAAAATGCTTTTTCTTATTTTTCTTGTTTTCTTGATTTTTCTTATTGAGAGAAAGATTTTCTTCCATAAAGAATTTCAAGAAAATCAAGAAACCTTACGCAAAACCTTTGAATGTGTGATCTTACATTAAGAGTTTTATTCTTGTTTTTCTTAGGTGAAGATAGGATTTCTAGTATGATTTTTTATCAGCAAGAATATTCTAGAAATGCTAGTCAATCTTTCTTCCTTATTCTTCACACAATATTTGCTTCTTGTTTGGTCAAATGGAGTATTTTACAGAATCTACTCTTAAGATTTTTATTCTTGCCATACATGAATTTTTCTTTAGACTTTCATTTCACTAGGAAAAAATTCTTGACATTTCTTGTTTTCTTAATTTAGGAAGTCTGAGAAATATGATTCTTGCAATTCTTAGTAATATCTAAGAAGAGGTAAGGATTTTCTTGACCAAATACAGTTATTTTCTTGACCAAATACAGTTAAGAAAAATGAGAAAATCAAGAAACTGTAAAACAAGTAATTCCCAAGTGTTTTCTGTTCGAATTCCTTTTCCACAAAGTTAAAGAAAGATGATTCCTGCTTTTCTGTGTTATCTAAAGATGGAAAGTAAAATGAAAGTTCGAATTTGCATGATTTCCTTTATTTTCTTAACATTGTAAAGTTCAAGAAGATAATTATTGTTTTTCTTGTAATAAGAAAATAAATTATGCTAATTCAATACTCCCATCATCCTTTGCTGTAAGGACATTTTGAATGTGGACCGTTGAGTTTGGGCTCCGGCTGCATTTGCTTGATGTGCGCTTTAGATCTTACAATACTAGGGAAACATGAGGCTAGTTTCGTGAGGACACTTTTTGGTATCATGTGGGACTCACTACACAACGTAGATGACTTGTTTTAAGTTCCAAAATGCTTCCTCAGGCCAACGCCATCAACAGATATGCTCCAGGTACGTTATAGCCTGTCTTGCATGAAAATAACTTATTTCCCAAGTAGATACTCTAAGTTTTGTGTTTGTGGTTGCATGATACAGCCAACCAGTAATTGCAGAACATGTACGTTTAGTGCAGTTATACCTAAAAGGTACTAAAAAAGTTAAAGTATATCATTTTCAAGCAAATGCACAAGCCCCCCCTCCCCCTACATGTATACGGGGGAGGGGGGCGATATAAGAAATGACAGTCACTAAGTCTTTGTGTGTTATTCTAGGCTTAGAAACTTTTGTTGTGTTTGTGGTTGTATGCCAACCAGTAATTGCAGAACATGTACGTTAAGTGCAGTAATACCTACAAGGTACTAAAAAGTATAAGTATAACATTTTAAAGCAAATGCACAAGCCCCCATCCCCATGCATGTACATTTTGTATAAGGGGGAGGGGGGCGATGTAGGAAGATGACAGTCATCGTCATCTGTTTTTGTGTGTTTTTCTAGACTTGGAAACCTGTTGGACCAAAGAAGATGCCCCCGTCTCAAGTTTGGAAAATCTTTCAACAATAACAAGTCATTGATTATAAGAAGGACAGCTACAACACTGCAGAACTGACAATTTTAGAAGGACAATTAGTTATTTGTATGAGCACAGAGAAAATGTGCTTTTATCACAGCATCAAATGTGAAACATTTATCGAAACAATTGTATTGCAAACTGGTTAATCTTTGCAATCCTTGGTTAAGAATGGGCGTTAGAAATAAAAATCCAAAACTGTGTATTAAACAATTAGATCAATAATAATAAATATGATTGGAACATGTTTACATTATATCATCATTGATTTATTAAATGGTATTCTTGATTCAAGACCCCCATCTTAGTTCAAGAAACTGTTTCTAGGTTTAAGGAATTTATTCTTGAGGACAGAAAGGTATTCCTATATAGCTACAACAAGAACCTCACTCTTAGTGCAAGAAACTCATTCTAGGTGTAAGAAATTCATTCTTGAGGACAGAAAGGTATTCCTATTACAAGAACCTCACTCTCAGTGGAAGAAACTCATTCTAGGTGTAAGAAATTCATTCTTGAGGTCAGAAAGGTATTCCTATTTCAAGAACCTCGCTCTCAGTGGAAGAAACTCATTCTAGATGTAAGAAATTCATTCTTGAGGACAGAAAGGTATTCCTATTTCAAGAACCTCACTCTTAGTGCAAGAAACTCATTCTAGGTGTAAGAAATTCATTCTTGAGGTCAGAAAGGTATTCCTATTTCAAGAACCTCGCTCTCAGTGGAAGAAACTCATTCTAGATGTAAGAAATTCATTCTTAAGGACAGAAAGGTATTCCTATTTCAAGAACCTCACTCTTAGTGCAAGAAACTCATTCTAAGTGTAAGAAATTTATTCTTGAGGACAGAAGAAATAAGGAAATGTCAGTGAGGACGTAACAAATATAAACTTTTTCTTAGAATATTTTTCTCTGAATTTATTATATCTTAGATAAAAATTCTGTGCCATAGAAGAATCATAACAACAAGAAAATTTATTTCGAGGTTTCTAGTCGATATGTGTGAGAAAAAACAACTTGGTCAGAGAAAAATATTCTAAGAAAAAGTTTATATTTGTTACGTCCTCACTGACATTTCCTTATTCGTTCTTATTCTTGCACACAGAATAATTTTCTTTCTGGAAGATAATTTTTCTTCAACAAAGAAAAAACAAGAAAAAACAAGAATGTCTTTTTTTGTAGTGTATAACATATTCAATGTTGAGAGCTAATACTGCTTAGGAGCAGTAAAGCATTTGGAACGGAGGGGGAATCGCGGAAAACGGTAACGGAGATTACATACTGTCGCCAAAGGGCGTGTTCACCAGACGTAAGTCGCCAAGTTGTAATTGATCGACTTCTCATTTCTTTTCTTCTTCAAACATATCAAAGGCTATAGATTACTAGTACTTATTGTCTTGCGGTTCAAAAAGAATTCAACTTTGGAAACAAAATCAGGAAGAAAGAGCAGAAAATTGGTATATGATAACCCTACAGGGGGTTTCTCTCAGTTGAATTTATACTTTCCTATTCTAGTTCAAACGCTTTTGCCTTATGGTGCACAACTACAAAAAAGTTCTGCGCCAGGTTATGTATTTTCCGCAACAGGTGTAATCTCCGTTACCGGTAACGGAGCTTACTACAGTAAAACTTCGGCTTTTTCCTTCAAAGGGATTTCCGTTTTTGCGTTCCATATCTTATCATTAAAAGGACTTATGTACGGGCATTTAGAAAATGGGCAGCGTTCCTACACCAGGCCTTGTTAACAACACAGAGAGCATCAAACGATGGTAACGGAGATTACATTCATTACTGTACTGTCATTTGTTCGGGGAGGTGGTTCACAACTGATAGCAAACACTTCTTATTTGTTCCTTTTAAAAGCCACAAAAGCTTTAAGTCGTCATAAAAACGACAGGTTGGCACCTTATATGTGGCATATCTTAATGTCAGGAACGTCTTACTTTAAACGGTAACGGAGCTTACAGTTTTGGGCGACAGGCATAAACCGCCTTGCACAGCGTGCAAGAACAGTGACAGGAGCGATCTGACGTGACTTGTCGGAGGGCCTTAGTAGCTGGATTCACCAGTTAACCGGTCATTCTCTGAACTGAATTGTTACGTTCTCTGCTGATTTTTAAATGTTGCATGTCTCCGCAGGCGACAGCCGTTCTTTATGACTCTTAAGGCCACGCATTGCCATAACTTTTTCTAAGTCAAAACCCATAAGTAATTTTGAGGTGCATTTTTCGTGAAACATGATACGTGTTGTGGGAAAGTGAAGGAAGCATCCACGGTGGCCTTAATTTGGCTGATATCAAGTAGTAAAGGCTGGCGACAGCAATTTGTACATTCAAATGAGAACGAGCGTACAATATTTGTGTAGCTGGAATGACATGAAAATTGAAGAAACTACATCCGAAGCAACGTTTAAAGGAGTCCCAAAACTACTTTGTCTGCACATGAACCCTGATTGCAACAGCAAATTTAACATTTCAGTGCTTATAATGTCTACAAAAACAGATGGCAAAATACTGCAGGAGTAAAAGTATGAAATCCCACCCCATTGGCAGTTGCTCTTGCTTCCCGGATCATCCTGCGAATAGCCTCGATGGATCCTTTGACCTCGTTGACCACAGTATTTTCGGAACGCATAGTGCCTTCCAACTCCACTTTCAGTGCATTGATCTTGGCCAAGTTTGCTCTCACGCCCTCCACTGTAACATGATTTCTCAGTTAGTTCATCCTTGTGAAAGATAACAAAATGTGATATTGAATTTCTTCCTTAAGCAGAATACTAACTTAAAGGCCTACTGTTTGATTCATCATTAAGATAGAGTAGCCACTTTGTAAGAGGGTAGCAGAAGAATCCTGTTCAAGAAATCTACTGATCTTAGAATTGTCTGCGGCTCTTACGGTCATGCAATTGTGTTGTATGTTGGTGACTTACGATCCTGCTCAATGCCTGCAAGACTGCCCCCTCCTCCTCCCCCTCCTGAAGCAGCTGCATCTTCCAGCTCTTGCACTGTGGAGCAAGTCGGAGACAAGAAATAGAGATTATCATAAAATCAGAACTAATTACATTACATGTTGACTGTCAGACATACATATAATACTCGTCAAGTTGAATTTACATGACAATGTATTGTACATGTAGACCACTATTGTTACAATCATGGAAAAAATAAAAATAAATATTAAAGGGCTGAATTCACAGGCCTGAGTTTTTTGAGGAAAGAATGGGTTTAATATGAAATGCATAGATGAAAATGTAACATACATGTAAGCACTGTATATATAATACACATACAAAATAAGTCAGAAGGAGGGAAACATGGGATTCGTTGGCATACCACTTTTCAGTGCTCCATCAAGGTTCTGGTCAATGCCATACTGTCCAGATATGATGTCATCAACTGAAGTTTTTGCTTCAGTGGCTCGTTTGTCAGCCTTGTTGATCTTAGTCTGATCAATACCCGGGTCAGGACCTGGAGTTGTAGGAAAGAGAAGGGACATTGAAGTTTAAGGCAGTAAACACTTTTTCTACATGTAAAGGTGCACAGGACAGTTCACTGTCAGGTATTTCCATAATTCCATAATTAGATGATCATGATGAATGAAAGACTACATGACTACTTGTAAATCAGTTGGCTTTAACTTCATAATGGACTACTCTCCAGATCAATAAATGAATAAACAGAATTCATTACATACGGTCAAAAGTCAATGAAGACTAGTGATTAGTGACATAAAGAAAAATCAATTCTTTTTAAAAATATTGTCAAAATGCCTTCAAAATTCTGTTCATCTTTGTACCAGTCCTATAATTTGTATGATCATCAGCTTATTTTTACTTCTAAAACACCTTCCTTGCATTGTTGCACTGTCTTCTTTGGTTCATATCCCCAGATTCTCTAAGATTCTTCCACCCAATGTTACACAAATATGATCTGTCAAACCTTCAAACACAACTTTCAAAGTCTTACAGTGCAGTGCTAATATTATGGAAACTTACTTTCAAGCTTGTTGAGTTCAAGAGTAAGTGCATTGAGTTGGTCCCTTCCAATCTGCAAGCCAGTCTCCACATCGGTTGTGGCAGAGTCTGCAGCATCAAGCCTGGGCTTCAAGTCTGTGTATAAAGTAGAGTCACCAACATAACCAGTCAGTGTTCTAACTACAACAAAGGCTTACAGCTGTGTGCTCAAAG
Organism: Branchiostoma lanceolatum; assembly: GCF_035083965.1. Lineage (NCBI taxonomy): Eukaryota > Metazoa > Chordata > Leptocardii > Amphioxiformes > Branchiostomatidae > Branchiostoma > Branchiostoma lanceolatum. The sequence continues at coordinate 20,059,969 of NC_089723.1, read as the reverse complement.
AAACTAAACAGGAACTATGTGGCTGAAATGTCTTTTCTGAAGATGTGGCGTGAGTGTGTATGGTTGTCCACTACTATTTGCCTACAACAAAGGCTTACTGACACATCATTGAGAGTCTATGCCATTTAGACCATTTTTGTCAACGAGGTATTCTTCAGCGGTTAGGGATAGGCAGCCATACCAAACAAGCTGCCATCCAAAGCATGCATTTGAAAGAGTGTTTCTTTGTCAGGAACACCTTTATTTCAGAGACTATTCACAAGAGAGAGGAGAATCATTCAACAACTCAAGAACCTACATTGTACATGTATATGGTATGTCAATTTAACATTCCATGTACCACAGAAATACTCCACGACCTGTGTTCAAAGTAGTCTAAGACTTGTAAAACACAGAGCATTCTGTACTTGTCATAACAAGCTTGTCATAACGAGCTTTCATGTACAATTGTATGATGAGTGATTTTTTTTCCGTGTTAGGCCAAAAGTTCAAGAACGTTACAAAGTAACACAGATGAGCTTTGATTTTAATGTCATATCATTCTAATAGACATAAGATTAAGAAGATGACACGCACCATTCTTCAGACTGTTACTCTGGTCTCGGGCCTTTTTGAGGCTGTCATCGCCCTTCTGTTTGATTGTACTTGCTGTGGCATCAAAGTTACCATCCACAACCAGCTGTCAAGGTTACAAAGGGGGAATGAGTGACAGGTGTCAATCAGGTTAGGTGCATCTCATTTCCATAGCAACATGTATACAGTAGATGATGACCATAAGCCAAGGATAGTCTAATGCATGGCTACAAACAAGTATCACTGACAGTATTCAAATTACCAACCATTTTACTGCTACTTTTGACTTGAAGTGCTGTGTAAACTTAGGAAACATTAAATAAAACTAAGTATTTTCCCTGAACCATTAAATTCATTCCCGTCTTTAGAAACTTGTTGGAAATACATCCACTAGACAAGAACAAAACAAAAAATAATAATTCTGCACCTCTGACAAGTAGCTCTTTAACTTGCCTATGGCACTCTAAAATCAATAAAAAATTTACCCCCCCCTGCATAGAAGTATTTGCAATAGCTTTTTGTCCAGTGGATAAATTAAATTTTGATATCTTTGAGGTCTGGTCAGGAATTAAAAACAAAACAATGACAGAGATGAATGAGTTAAGTCTAAAGGGCAAAGTCATTAACTCAACACTTTTTCTTGTTCATGTTCATGCTCAACTAACCTTTTTGGCATCACGTGCTGCTTTCCTCGCCTGTCTAGCAGCTGCCTCTGCATCATCGATCGATGTGACAACACTTTCGTAAGCAGCGATTGCTTGCAGTGCCTTCTGGGATACATCACCTCCACTGTCCTTCAAGCTGAGGAGGGGAAGTTGTTAGATGAGTTTTCATTTATCTAAATTAGATTATGTGACAAGCCGTGGTAATATTTGTTAAAAACATTTGACTTTATAGAATGATACAATCACACAACAGTGTTTGTAAGATTTTATGGTTTAGGGAAACTTAATTCATCCCTTTACAAAAAAATGGCATGTCCAGAATTTTTCATACATTAAGTCATTGTTAAGTTCACTGTGACACTGATTTGAGATTTTTATAAATAAACAAAGCTCAAACACAAGTGAAGCTCTTACTTGTCTTGGGCTAGTTTGTTCAACTCCTGCAGCCGCACTCCATGATCTTCAGCCTCCTTCACTTTTGCTTCAAGGTCGTCCAGATCTCCCAAGTCATCCACCTTATCCTTCACCTTGTTTCTGCCCTCTGTGATCTTTTCATTGTACCCATCAAGGTTATTCTGTAGCGAAAAAAGATCATTATTTCAAAAGGTGTCATTCAGGCCGTTAAAAAATTGACAGTCTCTCTCACAAAATTAGTTCCTTTTAGTTTTACAATCCTGACACACATACATGTACATGTCTGTTTCCTTGGCAATGGTTGTTGTGGATCCAAAACTAAAAGAGATGCATGTGAGTATAAAATGCACCTCAAGACCTTGCAAACTGCAAGACTAACAGAATTGATAAGCTCTTATAATTAGAGCTGTAGCTTCATGCAGGAGGGCCAACTATCATTATAAAGTCATGTTGTAACAATTATTATTAAAGGCATTATCTTATGAATTAAGATTATCATCATGATGAATATTAAGCCAAACAGTGAATTATTCATACCAATGACTCAGTAATAAAACTAGAAAGGCCGTCATTTGCCCCTGAGCAAATACAGCATGTTTAGCCATACTCCTCCCCATGCAAGAAGTGGGCTGTCCCAAAATAACACCTGGGCAAATAGAAATATTAACTGCATGTAGAAAGGCAACATTTGCGAGAGCATTATACTTCGACAATCTCCCTCCTGATGCATAAATGGACTGTTCCAAAATCACCCGTACAAAAACCCTCTCTACACGTTCTGCGAGACCCCAAGAGCTTCTTACTGCAAAGGCTTGCGTGTGTTCCTGCAATATGACCTCAGGTGACCTAAATAGAACAGTGTTCTTTGGCCAGTAGCAAATGGAACGCGGGGATCCTTAGATAGAACATGGATTCCTTGGCCAGCAGCAAATAGAACATGGAACGTGGATACCACTTTTGGCCTGTTTTTGGTCTGAAAATGGGTCCAAAAGTCCCCAAAATGAAGCATTCTGAAGTGATGTACACCAGAATTGTGATTGAAATCCTGTAGGGACATGTTCAAGGCACCCTTGTATCGAATGTCAGGTCATTTGCTTGTAAAACCAGGCCACAGGAGCCAAAAATATAAAAATTGCCTAAAAATGCCCCAAAAAACCTCCATAAAAATGATTTTAAGGGCTGTTTCAAAGCAATTTTAAAATCACCTGAGGGTATTTGCTTTCTTTACCTCCATGCCAAATTTCAGGTCGGTTGGTTAAAAAATGGCGGAGTTGAATCCATTTGAAGATTTGGCAGGAGAAGAAGAAGAAGAAGAAGAACACTAGAAAGGCCGTCATTTGCCCCTGAGCAAATACAGCATGTTTAGCCATACTCCTCCCCATGCAAGAAGTGGGTTGTCCCAAAATAACCCCTGGGCAAATCGAAATATTAACTGCATGTAGGAAGGCAACATTTGCGGGAGCATCATACTTTGCCAATCTCCCTCCCGATGCATAAATTGATTGTTCCAAAATCACCCGTGCAAAACAATTCTCTCTACAAGTTCTGCGAGACACCAAGAGCTTCTTACTGCAATGGCTCGCGTGTTTACCCGCAACATGACCTCAGGTAACCTGAAAAGAACACATGTTCTTTGGCCAGCAGCAAATGGAACGCCCGGAACCTTAGATAGAACATGGATTCTAAGATAGAACATGGAACGGGGACAGCACTTTTGACCCGTTTTTGGTCTGAAAATGGGTCCAAAAGTACCCAAAACGAAACATTTTGAAGTAATGTACACCAGAAATGTGATTGTAGTCTTGTAGGGACATGTTCAAGGCACCCTTGTAGCGAATTTCAGGTCATTTGCTTGTAATACCAGGGCACAGGAGCCAAAAATATAAAAATTGCCTAAAAATGCCCCAAAAAACCTCCATAAAAATGATTTTAAGGCCTGTTTCAAAGCAATTTTAAAATCACCTGAGGGTATTTGCCTTCTTTACCTCCTTGCCAAATTTCAGGTCGGTTGATTAAAAAATGGCGGAGTTGAATCGATTTGAAGATTTGGCAGGAGAAGAAGAAGAAGAAGAAGAACATGCACAAAAACAATATGTTGAGCCATACTAGGTATGGCTAAACATAATGAACAAAAACAATATGTTGAGCCATACTAGGTATGGCTAAACATAATTAAGACCCTGGGAAAATATGTCAGTGAATGTCTTTAAGAGGAAACTAACTGTTACAGCACATCATATCATATTATGTATTCATGACCTTGTTACAACTCTCATGCTCTGTGCAAGAGCAAAAAAAGGAAAGCAAAGACTGCATGGGTGACAGATATTAACCTTGTTAACTTTTCCCTCTTCGAATGCCTTCTTGGCCTCATCCAGGTTGGTCTGGGCAGTGTTGACCGTGTCTTTCATGTCATCAGCAGCAGCCTTGGCACTGTCCTGCAGAGTGGTGTCTTGTAGGCGGTCATCATTCACCTTGTTCATTCGGTCAGCCTCGTCACTCTGGCAAGGACAAAGACAAAATCTGAATGTAAACTGTTAACTTGATGCGTTGCCAAAAATATTGGCATATGAGGATGCATGATCATGAACATTGTGGACAGTGTCACATACTTGAACACTCTTTGAAGTGAACCAAGACATATAATATTATGTACAGTGGATAGCAGTCTGACATATCAATTTGAACGTTGTTCTATAATCATGTAGAATGCATTTAAAACATTTAACAATATCTAGCTTTTACATCATTTCCTGTTTGAAATCTGCTTTCATCTAACATAAACATCCACAAGTTAGCACATTCACTTTAGGCCAACAGATCTGAAGGAAGAAAGTGAGCTTTTGTTACCACTTCGTTCGCTTTGTCGATGGCTTCCCCCATGTCGTTAAGGTTTTGGTTTAGGGTGTCTATCTCTGCCTCTATGTTGACGATGGCTCCAGTTGAACCACTACTTTTCAGCCAGTCAGTAACATCAGTGTTCACTGTCAACCAAACACAGCAAATTGAAATCAATAGTAATGACTCTTTCAAATTACTAACTACAGTCAATTTTGGGATTAGAAATCAACCATTGGTATACCAGCTACATCCCAAATCTGTATAATTATGACAGATATTTTGAACAGTCTGTCCAACATTCTTGACTAGATATAGGCTAAATGTACAAAATACAAGCTGTACAAGCGGCAATTTAACAAACACATTCACAGTACATGTAGTTGTGTTGCAACTTTGATGAAATAATGATCAAAGAATAATAGCAAAAAAGGGCAGTATTTACACTTGTCAACTTCAGCTTTTTCTGAATCTGCTGCATTCTTGTTTGGCTCAAAGTTGACGTCGTTTGTTTTCCTCCCTTCAATTTCAGCGACGATACTGCGTGCCTCAGTTAGGTCACCGCCGCTTGGTCCGGCACCCCCATCCGTTCCATCCGTCTCAAGCCGTTCTTTCAGTTCATCTGACAAAAGTAAGGATTATTGAAGAAACATCAGTTTGGCAGGATTTCATTTCCATGCTGCTATACAAATTTATTTTAACTATCTATGATTACTTTTATTTTACTTTCAACAACATATTTTCAAATTCTAAAAACACAAATTCCAACTTCTCCACACAAAATAAAGATACAGATCTGTTTGGTTTGAAACATTTGATTTCAACGGTTTTACCACCCAGTTGTTTCCTGCGTACTGAGGTGAGTGATATGTTTGTATTGTTCTCTCCCTGGTGCTGAAAATCTGGTGACGGTTATCTGAACAGCCTTTTCATTGATATGTTTCATAATCTCTGTCACACTGGGTTATCTGTAAGTCATACATGTAAATTGTACATACATTGTGCATTGGGGCCTGACTGCCTCTCATACAATTTTGAAGAAAATTTGACAACACACAACTACGTTTACTAAAATTTTGGGCCAAATTGAAGAATACAAAAAGGATATGTCACTCCTTCCATTATGATATTTAAATCTTGCCTTGTTTTTCTAGTGTCAGTTTCTGCCAAAAATTGTATTGCTACACCACTCACCAAGCCTGGCATTCAGTGCCTTTATTTGATCATCTAAATCAGTTGCCCTCTGGTTGGTTGTGTCTGCATTGTCCTTCTCTGTGGACCCCTTTCCGGCCACAAAAGTTCCCTGAAATTGACAGCAACAGAGTCAAAAATCATTTAACAGTGTATGCTGCAGGTCTGACAAAATATAATCTAACCTTCAATGAATGGTGATGGGACATCAGTGAAGACATAAGGTTCAATCTCAAAATTTTTGACCCCCAAAAGTCATACCAGCATGACGTTGTACAACTGTGCAATTGTACAAAACATCTGACTAAATCCAATTCTAATGAAATGGGAAAAAATAGACATGTGCACATGTACTAGTATAGTGAGTAGGTGAAAACCACAATATTCAGTAACGTGTTCATCATACATTCAAAAGAATACCCTCATGCTTCGTGTTTACCTTGTTGTCAATAGGAGTGGCATCTCCGTCGGCTTCAATGATGGCATCACGCAGCCTTTGTATTCCATCTGCGGACAAGTCGCCCAGCTGATTCTGCATCGTGTAAAAAGATATAAAGGTACTGAATTGATAGTGAAAATGTCTGGCTAAAACAGTTACATGCTCTAATTATGGTAAGAGTCAATCCATATCTGAAAAATGACTTCATGCTAGACTTTGACAAATCAAACCTGCAAAAAATCCACCAATTATTGAATTCCAATTCCTGCTTCCTTGTTTCTCCTATATGAAAAAAATATCATTAGCATCATCTAAAAAAAACTCCCTGTTCAGTAAGGTCAACTTCAATCAAAAGACATACATATAACAGTTACTGTTACAACAGCTGTAAAGTAAAATGTACCTTCAGGTTTTCAACTTGAGTCGACAGGTCATTCAGTCTGTTGACAGCGTCCTCTGGGGCTGTCCCTCCCCCTCCCCCTCCATTAAGCTTGTCACTTGCTGCCTGGATGTCCTGCAGCAAAGCCTGCAACAGCTGCAGGAGGATACTGCAGCCATCTTGGGCAAGATCGTCCGTGCAAACCAACTTGGGAGCTATGACAATTGGAAATTCAATGGAGAATTGTGATAAAGAAAATGAACATGATAGTCCTAAGAGAAGCTTGTCATTGGATGTCTAGTGTAGCACATTCTTTGGAGCAACAAATCAAAGTTGCAGCAAATGTAGAGAACAGAACAATCTGGGATTAAGTTCAATTGTTCTGGAGCAAGGGTGGGAATGATAGTGGCTTGTGTCCGAATCATCCTAAGTCAGTCTGGGTCTACTATGTAATTGTATGTATATATATGATGACAAAAGTCCTAATGTTGGTCTGGCAAAAATCATACGTAAGTTTATTGTAGCATATCTTAAAACTGACATAGATAAAACCCCAGCAAAATGGGAACACTTACCACAGTTTTCTTCATCACTGTTGTCCCCACAGTTGTTGATTCCATCACACTTCAGCTTGAAGGGGACACACAGCTTGTTCTTGCATGTGAACTGGCCGACATCGTCACAAGCTGAAATTTGGGTAGTACACATTGATTCAATGATAAATTTAGTTATGGTCTGCTTGGAACAGAATGGGTAAAGTTTGTCATTTGACTCTTGACTGAGGTCCAACTCTTTAATACACAGAGAGGCATGAGATTTTGCATTGCACAAAAAATTGTCCAGACAACATCTCAACCAATTTACAAGATTCTGTATGTATTTCAAGGCTTATAGCCATCTAAAACATTACTGTTCAAAGTCAATGGTATAAACAATTATTTATCAGGAATTCAATGATGAATTTGTTACAAAAAAAGATAGTGTTCTATAAAGAAAGTTCAATGTGTCATTTAGCAGCTATTGTACACTCCATTAAACCTATTTTCAAAATTTACAAATAAAATTGATTACTGATAAGATTTGATACTTACTGCTGCTGCTGTCCCTGAAGGTACAGTAGACATCATACATGTCATACTGGGACTGGTATCCAAAGTTCTGTAGGATGGTGATGGAGCCATAGTCCTCCTCACAGGACACACGTGGGTAATGAAGGGGGAACGCCACAATGCCATCGCCAATCCAGCCCTGGTGTGGGGAAGAGGAAAAAAAAAGGATTTTGTGTCAATGATAAGTTGCAAGCTTGTCATACAAAGATATTCTCATACAGGAGGGGAACTTTAAGAAAAAAAGGCAAACTTTGCAATTTGAATGTAAATTGCCACTGATCACCAATAACAATCAATCAAGTTATATACTTTGGACAATCATGCAATATCACATAAAAGAACATGTGGAATACACATTAGACCCCCTTATAATATATAATCAGTATTGGCACTCATGCCCAGCTTATAGCAGTCTGCCTTCATTCTTCTGCTGTCTCTTTGCAAAATCAAATAAGACATTGATTTTCATAGATTTTGATATTGACATCCCATAGACATAGTTTCAACTCAATTAGGCAAATATAAATATCTTACAAATTTTCATACAAGATTCAGATTCAAGTTGATATTTAGAGTCACTGTGGGAAAGAAATTTGTGCATTTCATACCTTACGACAAATGTCCAGGCCAGTGTTCCAGGCCGTGGTCAGCTGATCCACGGTTGCCACGTCTGCGTTCACTCGGCCGCAGATGTCGGACGCATCCGAGTACATGAGGGAATACTGGTCCAGCATATCACTGGGCATCAGGAAGGTCACCAAGCCTGCTGTACGGAAGGGGGGTGGATCACAAGTTTGTATGGGTAAGTTTTATCCTTCTCACAGTTTCTCCTGTAGCTACATGTACTTTGTGAATGCAAGAGACTGAAAGGAAATGTGTTTTTCCCACAGGTTTCTCACATCATGTATGTGGCTGCATAGTCTTGTTTTGGTTTATGTTTATCAGTTTGGCTGATATGCGGATACAGACAGTCAACGTTACCCAACTAGCTGTTAGCTATTATGAAGGGTTAACCTTGGAAGGGAGTACAAAATGGTTACATGATAAGCAGTTACTTACACATTCAATACAATAATACATTCAAATTTACATCACAATTTTACAGTGCATGAATCCTTGCTACAGAACTCCAGCAGTTTTCAGTATGCATGGACCGAGTATAAGGCCGGTCCCTGAATTCTTCTAAATGGTCAGCTTCTATATTATTGTAGTAAGAAAAAGATTAGAAAATTAAGATGAGAAAATGGGAATCATGTACCATTGTCACATTTCTCATCGCTGTTGTCCCCACAGTTGTTGATGCCATTACACACCAGCCAGTGTGGAACACACAGGCCATTGTCACAGCTGAACTGGTCAATCTTCTTACAACCTGAAGAAAAAAAATCAAATACGGTTTAGTTAAGATTTAAATCTCAGTTTACAACTATGGGATAAGAAATCAAATGACTTAACATAATACAGATAAAGCTCTAATTAATTGTACTTATCAATAGAAATACTTCATGAAAAAAAACAAATGTACACTGCACATAATCAATGCACATCTTAGTGAATGAGTCTGCTTATGACCCTCCACCCCACACCCTAAAAGAAGCATGAAAAACAGTCAGTAATCAACTCACTCCAGTCAGGTAGGATAGGCTCACACCAGACATCGAACACCTCGTGGTACTCGTGGTTGCCATAGTGAACGATGCCAGGCTCTCCGCAGTTTCCCCGCGCTGTGTGGATGGGGTGGACCGTGGTACTGTCGGACAGCCAGGCCATCCTGGATACAGGGAACATTGTGGCTTTAACATTAACTTCTATACTGCATTACATTTTAGTTTTCATGTTTTTACAAGATAGATATTAGGAAAATGTAATTTTTGTCAGCTGTTACTAGTGCGAAAAATCACAGGAGTTCAATATTGAATGTAATACATGTAATCAATGCAAAGCATGTTTAATACAGGCCATTCTTAAAGCCTAAATACGAATACTGATGAATGAAGAGATTTAATTTTTTTGCTTCCTCTTCTTGTTAAAAATTATGTATGTTTGATTTTTTAAATCTATATGAGGGAAAACAGTAAATGAATGAAGAAATACACGACGGGTACCTGCAGATGTCAAGACCAACGTTGAAGGTTTTGTACATGTCCTCCCAACTGGCCAGCTTAGCCCCCACAGCCTGGCACGACTTCTCAGCATCCCAAAACCGGACCAGACCAGACTTGTCTGTCTCCTTCCCAGGCCAGAGGAACACATGTCCTGTATAACATAACGTGGTCCATTACAATTACAATTACATGTACGTCTACTTTGATGAAGGCTAGACATCTAGGTAATAAGAAACACAAGAGAAGAGTCTCACAAGAAACTGGATAGATTTGAAAATGGTCGTTGACATTTGGCCATTTTCAAATCTATCCAGTTGCTTGAGTAACTGTTATATATATATGTTGTGAAATTATGTCTACTGTTTGAAATGAAGTGTTATGCTCCAACCCCACACCACACAAATATGCTAAATCAGCCCAAATAAGTCTGACATCATCATCATCATCATGCCAGGGTATTAGGACACGAGGACAAAACTGATAAATCTAAACAATTCTGATCTAAAAATGTGAAAATCCTCATTTTTATTTGGTTAAGCCAGCAAGCCCTACGATACAAATGTGAGGTACATTCATTGGCAAGTTCCTATCCCTTCTGAATCAGGACGTCGAATGTGAAACCTTACCGCAGTTCTCCTCATCACTGTTGTCTCCACAGTTGTTGACGCCGTCACATCTGGCCCAGTAGGGAACACACAGCTTGTTCCCACAGCCAAACTGGTTAATCTTCTCACAAACTGCACACGGGTGAAAAGACCAGATTAAGTTTCAACAGGGAAATAAGAAGGAAGGGAAACAGCTGGCCATAATCTCTAAGACCAATGATATCGATTTTCTTGATTCTCAGACATTTCTTAGTAAAATTCAACAAGCGGTCAAGATAAAGACAGCGAGGGAGTTCGAGGAAGAAAAACTTATATCTGGCGACATTCCCTCTCTGATACTGTGCATACTTTAGTAAGGTGCAGAATTTCTCTTTTTCATGTTTGTTTGTTAATTTTACCAGGGGGATACATATTGCCTAGAGGTGTTTTCAATGTACCCTACCTGGGCTTTATAACAGCTCAATGTTACAAAATGATACAAAGCCAAAATGATATATACTACATAAAATCATACCAAAAATGTTGATTTTGAAGTTCAGCATTTTGTTTCTTAAATCTAAGAACCAACAAATAAAATTGCTGTGGTTCAGATGTAAATAATATTACGTATGACAAGAACAAAAGCCCCCCAAAATGTGAAGAAGCATGTAACTTGACTTGACTTCCTTACCGACGAAGGTGTCTGGTTTGCACCAGATGTGGAACTTGGAGGAGTACTCCAGGCTGCCCAGGTGATCCACCCCTTCTGTGGTGCAGACCTCCCGGGGGTAGTGGATGGGCTGGGCGATCGTCGCGTCCATCAGCCAGCCGTGCCTGAGATGGGACAAGAGATGGACAAGTTCTTATCGTGATTATGACATAAATGTGCAATGTTTTGTCAAATATCTCAGACATTTGGTGATCTCCCTGTTTACAGGATAAGAAAATTACCGCCATCAGGTCAACTTTATAAGTTTAGATTGATATTCCGGGCCTCACTCTTGGCAACTCCGTAGATCACCTGTTAATTACTTTATAGGTGAACATAATCTAATTATCTAAATATATTTTCATCATTTTCTATGTTTAGTACCTGCATTTCATTAAGTTATTTCAGAGGTCCAACTTAATGAATGTCTGACCTCCCAACCCTCATTATATAATATATTTGGTCTCCGTCAGTAAATATTGACCATGGTAAAATCTAATTTAGATCAGCCCTATTGCATCTGCTATGGCTAAACAGAGAACGACAATCTCTGACACATGGGTCACATCTATAAGCTGACTCAGTTCTATATATATTACTATATCTATATATTATCATATTATTCGTTCTTTTTCTGCAGATCTGCTTTTCTTCAATACATTTAACAACACTGATGAACTAGCAGTCTTACACGCAGAGGTCCAGCCCAGCATCATAGGCCTCCTTCAGGTCTTCCCACGTGGCAACAGTCGAGTCATACTGGGCACACTTTTCTGTGGTCTCAAGAAAGGTGAAGAGATCTGTGTCCAGCTCAGAATCGAACACAACATCTCCTTCAAACAGGAAGACGTAGTTGCTGGTGGTGATGGTGACTTCTCCAGGTCCTGTAACAAGACAACATGATTGGTTCATTATTCAAACATCATTAAGAGTCATTGCACGAGAAAACCAGGCAGAGGTGGGAAGATGGGGGTCGGCCAAATCGGCTCAAACTTTGTATGTATGATAGGTATGTGGAACTATGAACAGCCATATAATTAAAACCCTCCAGCTATTTTTCGTTATGGCGTTGTGGGACCCCCCTCTGAGACCCTCAAAAATCCAACAATCTATGGCTGAAAATTACTGAAATTGCAATGGCCACCCTGACAATTCTGATTAACATACGATTATTAATTTTATATTTCCATATAGCATTGGCTCCCTAGTTTTACTTGCCAAAAGTTGAAGGTGAAGCATTGAAATTAAGAGGGTGTACTAGGGGGTTACCAGAACCAATGAAAGCAGAATTTTCATCTCTTTGAATTTTAGTCATTTTTATGGGGCATTATCTGCCCTGGGCAGTGGCTTTGGAGAATGATTTTACTGTTGCTGGAGAGAGGAACATCTACTGATTCAAAAACAAGCGTCGTAAATTTGGGCCACTCATAACGCGAGCCGTGAATGGGGGCTCTTTATGGGGATTTTTCGGGTTCGGGGCTATAATAAATCAGGTTGTGACGTCTCACTACGGTGTAAGTTATGGCAATTTTTTCTGCCGCTGCGTAAAAACCATGCATAATTGTCATAAAATGCTAGCACAAATCAGAAACGTTGATTTGGGGTCTACATGGGGGATATGAGGATACTTAAAAAGTAAATTAAGGTTGTTTCACACATTTTACGGTTGCTTTTTAAGACGTCAATCAGTAAATTACTTACTAAAAAATTTTGTGCAATTATGAAGTGGTCAATAGTGAAAAAGGCTATGTATGGGGGTTATCAGGACCCCACATATGTGATATCACTGGTACACGCAGGTATATGGAAATTCAAGAAACAAGACAGTCACTATAACAAATGTCAGGGAACAGTTTTAAACAAAATACATATTATAATAATATACTTCTCAATTTGGGTCAGTACATGTATCATACTGAAATCGACAGATTGTACATTGCAGTTGCAATTGTTCCATTTCAAAGAACATTCAATATTTGGTATCAAGCATTCTTGAAGAACTCAGTCAATGACTGTAGCTAGTAATTTCAATCTCTTTTACACATTTACAAAATCTAAAATGATACAATCCACACAATTCATGCAATACAAGGCACCTGGCTATTGGCTAGCGGGACAGCAAGGTACTTGGGAACTAAGTGGTTAAGTACTATGCTACAACTGCAATAGTTTTGAATAGCATTTAACCAAAATATACATTTGCTGTAGGCGGTGAGAGGTTGTCATAATGTTATGGAAATGTGAAATCTCAAAGATTGAAAAAAGCCAAGGGCATCACTGAAATTCTTTGTATGTATTATTGCCGTAATACAGATAATAGTGCATTCAAAAAGCCAATGCTTCATAACATAGAAAAGTCCATAGTTTAAATGCTGACCTCCGCAATTTTAAGAGGTGGCTAGATGCAAACAGACTGACACTAAATGTCCGTAAATGCAAGTCTATGCTCTTTGGTACTGAACGAAGGCTGCGCCTAGGTAATGAACAACTAAATCTTACTCTTTCTGGAACGTATTTGGAAGTAGTTTCATGTTTCAAATATCTAGGTGTTTGATTTGACCCCTGTCTAACTTGGAGCATACATATCAACAAACTGTGTAATGCGGTGTCATCTAGGCTGAGAGTGATAAGACGTTTAGCTTCCATTTTACCACCTAAGACACTGTCTATGCTGTTCAACTGTATGGTTCTTCCAAAGATTGAATATTGTGATACTGTTTGGGCCAATTGCGGAAAATCTCTCCCTGACAATGTCCAGAAACTTCAAAACCGAGCAGCACGACTTGTCCTCGGTCTGTCACTTACAGCACATGTGGATAATGTACAATTGTCTGTTTTAGGTTGGAGTTCCCTCGCATCTCGCCGGCAAATGCACCTCCTACAAAAAGCGTCTTTAAATCTATTCACCAACAAGTGCCAGAATACCTACAAATATTTGACAGAACATCTAACACCTATGGAACAAGACATAATTCAAACTTATCATTGCAACTTCCGAATGTCAGACTAGAATCCGGCCGTAGAAAATTTGCTTACAGGGGTGCATTTGCCTGGAATGATTTGCCGGCTACAGTTAGAGTGGCCACGTTGGGCGTAACTTTTAAAAAGCTAGTAAAGCAGTACTGCTGACCTCTGACCTCCAGACCCGGCCTGCCACATCGACTTTGATTTACGGTTTATGATTTGGATTTGACGTTCGGTTGTGTATATATTATTATTTTGGTTATTTTTGTTTATTAGTTTATGTTATTTCCTTGTTATGTTATCAGTCTATTTATGTTATTCTGTGCAGGGCACGCCTGAAAAGCAGTGCGTTTAGCACTGAGTCCGCCTGCCCTGGATAAAGAAAACAGAAATGAATAAATAAATGAATAAATAGAAACAGCCCAACATGTACAGATGCGCACAATGGTCTCCACTTGGCAGATGTAGGAGGCTTTCCCGGATACTGGCCGTGTAACTGGCAACTGACGTGGAAATTGCGATGCGTCACTCCTATCAGCTTCAAGGCATTCAGCCCTTCACATCTGGCGTGTTTGCAGATGTTCGTTTCTCACAATGATAGATGATGGCAATAGTTGATATTTTTGTATAATCCCATTCATTTCATCCCCTCTGAGGTGACACAAGTTTCTTTACAAGTCCCTGTCAAGAATGACAGAATAAAGATCATCATCCTGTAAACCAACATCCTCCTTAGTTAACCACCTTCTTGAGAGGCAGACTGAGTGAAGAACAAGTTTATGTGCATGATCGTGGACTTCAATTTTTGCATAATGGTATTCATCTGTTCAACGCTTATGTCTGTTTCAATGCTCCTATGACATGATTTTAGGAATTGCATGCATTTTGTAGATACATGTAGCATCAAAATTTTGATATGGTATGTGTAGCCCTGGGAATGAAATTTACATTACATGCTACAGTAATAGGCTTCGTTTCTGAGAGCAATTTGTAAGTTTGATAATGTATGAACTGCAGTTTGTTGACTTCAGTATGATACCTGTACTGATCCTGATTGACCATCAAAATTATATACATTTAGCAAAAATCTAAAATTGTTCTTGACATTTGTTATAGTCTAATTCTTTATTGTCCATATAAAGTATACTTAGCTCTGCACCCATGTGCACGGGTGTGAACCAGTGATAATGTGGAGTTCTGATAACCCCCATACATAGCCTTTTATTCAGTATGTACCATTTAATGAATGAATACATGTATGCATATGATTATTTAGTGAGGAACTAACTAATTCTTAGAGAGCAACTGTAAAATGTGTGAAACAAGCTTAATTTACTTTTTAAGTAACCTTATATCCCCCATGTAGAGCCCAAATCAACATTTCTGATTTGTGCTAGCATTTTATGACAATTACGCATGGTTTTCACGCAGCGGCAGAAAAAATTGCCATAACTTACACCGTAGTGAGACGTCACAACCTGATTTATTATAGCCCCGAACCCGAAAAATCCCCATAAAGAGCCCCCATTCACGGCTCGCGTTATGAGTGGCCCAAATTTACGACGCTTGTTTTTGAATCAGTAGATGTTCCTCTCTCCAGCAACAGTAAAATCAGTCTCCAAAGCCACTGCCCAGGGCAGATAATGCCCCTTAAAAATAACTAAAATTCAAAGAGATGAAAATTCTGCTTTCATTGGTTCTGGTAACCCCCTAGTACACCCTCTTAATTTCAATGCTTCACCTTCAACTTTTAGCAGGTAAAACTAAGGAACTAATGCTATATGGAAATATAAAATTCATAACCGTATCTTAATCAGAATTGTCAGGGTAGCCATTGCAATTTCAGTAATTTTCAGCCATAGATTGTTGGATTTTTGAGGGTCTCAGAGGGGGGTCCCACAACGCCATAACGAAAAATAGCTGGAGGGTTTTAATTATATGGCTGTTCATAGTTCCACATACCTATCATACATACAAAGTTTGAGCCGATTTGGCCGACCCCCATCTTCCCACCTCTGCCTGGTTTTGCCTGGTTTTCTCGTGCAATGACTCTTAAGATCGGAGATTTAGACGCTACATATATTTTTTTCTACATCAAGTGAAAATAATACCTGTCTGTCAAAAACTTGATAAAAGTAATAGAAAAATGTACCTATCATAGATATATTCTTAACTGTTTGAACTGTTTCGCAGCTGCTACAGTTGAGTATCAGAAGGGCTATTACATGTGCTTTGTAAATGTCAGCTTGACTGTTCTTTTGTGGGCACCAAAACATGGACATACAAGTGTAAGCAGACCTCGCACAACCTACATACAGCAGTTGTGTGAGGATGCAGGCTGCAATTTAGAAGAACTGTCGAGAGCAATGGAGGACAGGGAGGACTGGAGGAGGAGGGTGATGTTCATCCATGACACTCTCACGACAAGATGATGACTGTTACCCACCATCAACTTCTCCATCACAGTTCTCATCACTGTTGTCTCCACAGTTGTTGACACCGTCACATTTCAGCCAGTAGGGAATACACAGGTGGTTATCACACTTGAACTGGCTGATCTTAGAGCAGCCTGGAAGTAGAAAACATTGAAATGAAAAACTTTTAGAAAGTTGAATTGCAAACTTAAGGTTGAAATTGAAATTCCAACAAACAAAGTCTTTCTGACAAAAAAACATTGAATATCCATGAACAAAATCATCCCAAAAAATGACTTTCACAATTTTTAATAAGCGTTGTAAACAAATGATAGAAAATCAGAAAAATGAACAAGATGCTATGATTATATAGACCAAGAATCAAGACCAAGTTAGCAGAGGTGCACACAAAACTATACATAATATATATATGCTTACTGAAGTCGGCAGACTTAGGCTCACACCACACATCAAAACCCTCCGTGTATTCACGGCTCCCGTCGTGGTTGATGCCTGCATCTCCGCATCCCTCGCGGGCTGTGTGGATTGGATGAGAGACAGTGGCGTCCTCCAACCAACCATACCTGCACATAGGGAGGGAACAGGTGTACATTTGTAGTCACCTCTGGCACCGAGTGCATAGAGACATGTGCAGTGAGCACTATTCAAGTCTTTAAGTCAATAAGATGAAATGAATATACTAGTACTTCTTGATCAACATTCATCTTTGATAATGAAGGTTAGACATCCAGGTAATAAGATACGTCAAATGACAGTTACTCAAGCAAAGGTTGAAAGTTTCAAAATTTTATCCAGATGCATATTGAGTAACTGTCATTTGTGGTAACATTCATCTTCTACAAGTATGTGGTAAATGTTTTACCCCTGGAGAAGGCTGTCAACTGGAGAAACAAGCTGAGTGACTTGAATACTATAACTTACAATAGTGCCCTCAGGCACAGATAGCTCTTCAAGTAATTACAAGACCAAACTGATGCTGCCACAAAACAAGATCATGATTTTTAACAATTTGCAAAACTATGCCAACTAATCAGCAGCCTATTAGCACATTAAGAAATGAAGCATGACACTACGTAAAACATTAAGAACAGAAAACCAAGCACTAGGGTGGAGAAAACTGGTTGTCAGACATGTGGTGTTCCAATGGTCAAATAGTTGTTCTAAGAGATACACAAGATGAGCTAGTATGTTTGAATGTCTAGCAAACCAACTAAACACCACAGTGAGGTGCACTCTACCTGCAGATGTCCAGGCCATGGCGCCAAGTGAAGCTCAGATCTTCAAATGATGCAATACGTGCTCCGATAGACTCACACCTCGCCTTCGCATCAAGGAAGGTGACAGATGATGCAATTTGGTTTCCAGGGTACAGGAACACATGACCTGTGAAGATGAGGCAGTGAAGAATCAAATTATACTGATATCATGAAACGGACAGGGCAAGTGTCTGCAAACAATGAGACGTTAAAACACTGATTATTTGTATACTGTCCACTCAGATATATGGTGTGTTGCATGTACATCAAGGGATGCATATGGTTGTACTTGTTGAGCAATTTACAGAATGATACAGACCTTTCCTATAATCTTTATCCATACTTACACGAATATGAGCCAACACTCAAATCTGTAAGCCAACCTTAAATAACTTTTTCAGCCTGGGTATCAGTTAACAACATAGTTTATTACTTGAAAAGAACATTAAATCCGCCCATTTTTGTGTGGAATTGGGTTACAATTGCAAACTTCCAGGTGTGTTCAACACCTTGCTGGCCTCTTGTGTAGGGAAGGGGGACCTATAGCTACATGTAGTTAGCTGGCTATTCTGTAATGAAATATCATCTCCACAACACAAATTTTATATTCCTGTGAATATTGTCCTTTTCTGGGGCTATGTAATAGACTAATACCCACCGCAGTCTTCCTCATCACTGTTGTCCCCACAGTTGTTGATGGAGTCACACACCAGCCAGTACGGGACACACAGCTTGTTCTTACAGGTGAACTGTTTCACAGAATCACAGGCTGGGAAACAAGACAGTTGATAACACTTAGAATGTTAGCATTGGGCAAGAAAACTGTTGAACAACAGTTGAACACACACATTGATTCATTAATTCAAAGACATGCACAGTCAAGAGATCAATGTCTCAAACCAAGATTAAGGGGAAATGGGTGATCACGATACAGGAACTGGCACAGCTGCTTCAAGCCCAACATCTTCAACATCTCAAAACAATTAAAAAAGGAAAGCACTATCACACTAATTCAGACAACAGAACTAAAAAGACTTTGTATCCCACATGCACAGGAAAACTGTTGTCTCTAAAGCTACATATGACGTCAGATTGTACACTACAAAAAAGTATTTTCCACTCACTGAAGTCTCCATTCTTGGGTTGGCACCAAACATCATAACCGGAGCCGTACTCGTGGCTGCCGTCATGGTTCACCCCAACCTGGCCGCAGTCGTCACGGATATTGCGTATGGGGTGGGAAATACTCCCATCGTTCAACCAGGCATACCTACAACATCATACATTTGAGAATGTTAATTTTTCTGTATTTTGTGTGTGGATCAACACACATTACAATATTTCTTTTTACTTATCATATGAATTTATCTATGGTGCAACATGACAGTGTGTGCATGCCTTTCCAAAGATTACAGTACTGTAAATGCAGAAATGTTCGTGGGGATTTAATTTCACGGTTGGGAGAAATTGAAATTTTTGCAGTGGTTTTGATTTCATGTTAAAAACAACAGTATAGCACTACAATCACACAATGGAATGGCTTTTTGCGGTGACTTTAAGTTTGCGGTAAAGAGTTCACCGCAAAACCCAAAAATATCAGGTAAACCACTGCGAGCATTTCTGCATTTACAGCATCTTTAGTTAGTAATTAATGCATTAAAAAGTCCAGTACTCCTATTCATGATAGCTCACAAAAATGATTGCATACCTGCAGATGTCCAGCCCTACTAAATAAGCATTGTACACGTCCTCCCATGAAGCCAGAGCAGCACCAATCCCCTCACACACAGACGCAGCATCATAAAACGTAACACTGCCTTGTGCTTCGTCACCAGGATACATGAATACATGACCTGTCAGGATAGGCAGAGGAAAAAGCAACTTATACACATGTACAATGTAGAAACTTATTTTGTTTCTAGCAAGATGAAGTGTACAATTTCATGTTTAATATACATTATTGCACTACAGCCACAGATAATTTGCCAGCTAAGTAAGCACAGTGTCACCTAGTCATGCATGTACTACACAGCACTTAGTAATACATTATATGCATGGTAGCAACATTATAGCATGGGTGAATGAAGCACTTATTCTATTAGAGACTCAGCATTAAAAAAAGAAATTGTGACATGGCAGTGTACATGTATGTCTGCCAAACCTTCAAAACCACAATGTTTCTTACCACAGCTCTGCTCATCACTGTTGTCCCCACAGTTGTCGACTCCATCACAGTGGGCCCAGTGTGGGACACACAGGCCGTTAGTGCAGCTCAACTGGTCAAGAGAACTGCAATCTGAGGACAAACAAGCATGTTGATTATATATACTAGATACTAAAAGGTGTTGTTACTAATTAGCTAGTCCAATACTGTTGTGGTAGAGACTAAAATCTACTTTCATTACAATAAATGTACCACAGAAATTTTGACTTTGATGAAATTTTTCCAATGTCACATACAAAAATCAACTCCTTTTCTACATTGTTGGTATCAACAAAGCTGAAAAAAACTTTGAATGGCCCGTTAATTAATCACGAAATGAAACCCAAAACACAACTGTTTAAGACTTGAAAAAGCTTAGTATAAAATGTTATCATTTGAATATTCCATGGCTTACCATGAGCACCATAGGTCCTGCACCAGACATCCCATTCCTGGGTGTACTCGTGGCTCCCCTCATGGTTCACTCCGACCTCCTCACAGTTCTCTCGGGAAGTGTGGATGGGGTGGGCAACGGTTCCATCCAACAGCCAGCCATTCCTGTCAAAATGCAAAGTACATGTAAAATTTTTATACAGAACGCACAGTAGATAGTATGCATTATACATGTAAAGTCTTATCACATCAGATTGTATGGACAGGTTGGTTGATAGTTGATCATTGACAAATACCCAGCCATATCTGACAATGGCTTCCTTTCTGAAGGGTAAAAAATCAGCTAATGTAGTAATAATAAAAATCCTGGATGGCTGCTCGATCTTACAAGTCAGGACATCAAAGCAGCTGTAAAGAGCCACTGATCAGTCAGAGAGTGTGTAACAGAAGCATCACAGATGAATAATATTCGACCATCTCAGCTTCAATTCTTCACTTCATCATATCGATGCAGTGGCATAACAACTAGCAGCTTTCTCACAAAAGTTTTGAGGTGGTTTTAAAAAATGAAGAGAAAAGGAATGGAAACATAACTTCATTGCACAGACTTTACGTGACTGTGATGTGTGATAAATCAAGGGGTAGACAGACCAAAATACAAATTACAGCTTCTTGATATCACACCCCAGTGTCACATCTGAACGGCTTCTAAGCTTGCGCCATGCCGTTTCATCGGAGCAGCCTATATGACCGAATTCTGTACCTTCTCTGTGCGTACATTTCAACGGGTTCCAAATGACAGCCTTCTCAGTAACTAACTCCATTGTCACATTAGAACAAAAAGTAACTACTTTCTACCTGCAGAGATCCAGCCCGACAAGCCAGGTGTCACGCAGCTCTTCCCATGCTGCAATCTGCATGCCCTTCTCCAGACACCTGTCAGCGGCCTGCAGGAAGTTGATGGTGGCCTGACCCTGCTCATCAGACAGCAGAACAACCTTACTGTCACCCACATAACTCTGACGTCTGGAGCCTGGAGGGGCAATGGCTGGAGGTGGAGGCAGTATGCATATCAAATTAATACATTCAGCTCAAAATAAAAGGATCTCTCTATGCACGTCACTGTTAGGATACGCAGAAATTAAATTGTGCTAAATATCCTATTCTGATTCTATGTTTTTAAACACCATGTTGTTAAGTTAACTACTAAATTTGTTCACCATTCCTAGACATGAGTTAAGTAAAGGAGCAGTAAGTTGAACTTAGGAAAAGTTGTAGCTGCAATACACGTAAGACGCTAAGTCCCATACATCTGCAGATGCATTTATATCTTTATTGTTTTAAGTATCCAAACCTTTGAAATTCTGTTATAGAAAATGGGAAATAATGGAAACCCAAACCTTTGCAAACTGTGCCATCTCCGTTGACATCGCTGAATCCAGGCAGACAGTGGCAGCGATACTGAGCTAGACCGACGGACTCACAGTAGCCCTGTCCAGGGGGGGCACAGTTGGCACGTGCACATGGGTTTACTGTGGGGAGGGGGCAGTAAGATAAACTGTCACAAAGGTGCAGGAATATCAGACAGGAATAATGATGCTAGGAAAACAATTTTGCCACCTATTTAAAAACTTTAGGCTGTTATCATGACGAGTTGAAAAACTTATAATTCCATGTAGGCTGAAAAAAGTAAAATGTCACCAAATTGCACATAGTTGACAGTTAATGTTTATCACATGTAGATAAAAGAGAACAGTACAGTACAGTTAACAACTTACTGTATACATGTATCTAAATCTTTTTAGAAAAGACAGGTTATCAGATGATTTAAGTATCAGATAAATATGTCATGCCCACAGACAGATGCTGTCAAGTGGGTATTCCCGGGGCCAAACTATATGTATCATGACCCACTTCTTTTTGTTGTTGTTGTTTTCACGACCATGCACAGTTAAAAGCCAGAGAGGCTGAGGTAGCAAATGACTGTAAGAGACAAATACAAGAACATCAATAAGACTTACATCCAAAAACCTCATCGCCAAGGATTCCTGTCCCGTCAGCTCCTGCACAGCGGTCAGGCAGCTCATCGCTGAAGTCTCCACAGTTGTCCACCCCGTCACACATGGCCCACTTGGGAACACAGTTCAGGTTGTTACAGGTGTACTGGGATACAGACTCACAGGCTGGGGGAGGAGAAAACATACTTTAGTATGATACCAATGTGCTGGACATATATTCAAACGGTGAAAAATCTACTTCAACTTGTTATCTAGGACAAGCTAACAGGCTCATGGGATTAATAAAAACACACATTGTAATATGTTGTAAGAATCTTACTGATTGACATATTAAAATCCTCCCACACCATTATTGATGCATAGGGCGGTGCCCATCTCCGTTTCATCGCCTTGGGCCACACTTGTGGTGCAATCACTGTAGCAGGGGGCTAGTCCACTGGCAGTGAAGTGTGTTTAACTTCCATACTGTTTCAGAAGTATGTACCATTTTTATAAAGTCTTTGGTATGACTCAATGCGCCTCTTGTCCAGAAGTGCCCTAACCCGGGGCTTGAACCCGGGCCTTCTGATCCAAGTAATTTGAACCAGATGTGGTGAGAGGCAGAAAGCGCAGACCACTACACCACAGGGACACCCCTGATTGACATATAGGCTATCTGTATTCTGTGAATTCTGCATAGCCAGTATAACCGCCCTTTGGTGTAACACACCAGCTTCACAGGCATGCGGCTTGGCAGCAGCTGTTTATATTACACCGAACAACCTGTCACACCTAACTTTTGCACATCTAACCGCAAGCATTGTTTAAAGGGACTGGTACTGTATCTAGTGGGAATGCCCCTACAGCACTTATGAGGACAAAGGTGCTGGGACACATTATCTTCAGTTTGTAATTTGAAGTAAAGTTACAAGAACACTGTAGATACTGTACCACAAGAAAAGCTAACATTATACTTACTGAAGCTGGAGCTCAGGACCTTACACCAGACATCCAACTGTTGATTCCACTCATAGCTCCCATCATGATGGAGGCCGATCTTCCCACAGCCATCTCGTGTCTTGTGGACCGCGTGGGCCGTAGTCGCATCTTGGAGCCATCCATGCCTTAAAACATGAGGTAAACAGGTAATGCGTGACATTCATAAATGTGTGCTGAATTTGTACCACACTGCTATTACTTCTTTTGCAGTCAGATACTAACCAATTGTTAGACTGTTAGCTTACGAAACATAGGTAAATACAAATGTATACACATGACTGCTTTGTTATTAGAAAACATACTGAAACTCGTGAATAGCCTCACTCGGTTGTAACACTACATCAAAGACTTTTGTTAGCCCATATTGGTGTAGTTATTGGGCTGTTAAGTTTTATTGTATACCTCTATTTTGTAATAGTTGTTGCCATACATTATACTGTGTATGATTGTCGTGCAATAAAGTTCTTTTTTGTAAAAGGAATTTGTACACTTTAGTAGTCCCTCTCTTACCTGCAAATGTCCAATCCCTTGGCCCACTGTTCCGCTAAATCCTGCCAGCTTGCCAGACGCGCTCCCTCAGCCTGACAGGTCCGAGACGCGTTCCAGAAGTTCACGGAAGGGCCCGCCTTCAGGGCCGGGTACAGGAACACTCCACCTAAAGGTTAGGGAGGAACAATTAGTACCTATTGAAATATACATTAACTTCTAGGAAAATATCAGGGAAACAAAATCAAAACTGTAAGGAAGTTTCAACAATTATTACTACTAGTCACTCTCTGATGAACAATACAATTCAAAATTAAGCCAAAAACTTGGATTAGATTCACTGGAAGAAATGGCAGTAGTGGCACAAAACTGCAACCTCTGGAGAATTAACAGTTTGCAAAGTCCATCTATGCAACAGTTGGGGGAGGATCCAAGGTCTAAGGTTATAATGTAATGGGTATGATGTCTACAAGCTTATACAATAACTGTATTTGCATTGCTACACAAATCACAATTAGGTGGAAACAGATTAGTTCCTGACGTACCGCATTGCTGTTCGTCGCTGTTGTCTCCACAGTTGTTGACGCCATCACACCTCGCCCAGTGCGGAACACACAGGCCGTTTCCGCACGAGAACTGACCGACACTTCCGCACTCTAAGATATTGAAAACACACTGTTTATATTGGGTAACAAATCTACTCTTTGTACACAACGAAGTGTTCTATTCAACCAAAATTTGGGTATCTGTCTATCACCTTCCTCAGGGCAAAGAAACATTGGTTGAATAAAACATCTTATTTATTCAGTAACTTGCCAATCTCAGCTGATAAGATTATTCACGGACATATATGATATTACATCTTAAGCACGCAAAAATGATATAAAATGGAGTTTAGCACCTCCAGTGTCAGACCCAGACCTAAACGTAACTGCCACGCCCCCTTTTGTGACCTAATATATCACGTTATTTTATAGAAATTATAACTTTTTTTTGGCTGGAATGGCATGGATTTCAAATATAGTAGGTATCACTGACAATAAAATGAACACTTGAATCATGGACCATACAAATCTAATAAAAGTCGCTATTCATCTGGCTACATATCCTTTATACCTGCCTAATAAATCGAATCCGCATGCTCATGATATTCTTTATGCATGACATAGGATCACCTACAACGCCAAGTCCATGTCTCAAACGTACTTACATTACGATCGACTGGGAATACATCATCTAGCTGACAGATCCCGGTAGTTCTAATGACCTTAAAAGCCTGACACAGCGGTGAATTAACTCGTTTTCAACAGTGAAGAACAATTTTGTGACTTCTGGCAGCCATTTTGAATGGTAACCTTTGACCTGGACTGTAATCACATTCCGCTCTGATACCCTAGAACAGGTCACAGTTTGTCAGCCATCCATGTTAATTGCTGTCCGTGTACACTCATGCATACACATATGCATCTATTAGATTATAGTACATTCGCTAAGTATAAGTAGTTCGTAGTTGTTGGTATCATGGTATTATGAATATTCCATGTTATTTGCCATACATTGCACCTGATGCAGTTGTTGTGCAATAAACTTCGCCTTTTCATTTCGAGTGATGTTGTTTCTCTTCTTTGTGTCGAGGACTTACCGACTTGACGCCCCACGTAGCACCAGACGCCGAAGGTTCCTCCTTGCTCCCGGGGGTAGACCCGACTGACCCCGACTGCCGAGCATCCATCTCGGGCCGAGCGGATCGGCTGGGACACGGTTCCATCGTTCAGCCAAGCGTATCTACGGGGTGTGAAGGAGTTAAGAACGTTTAAGGTAAAAGCAGCTAAATTTGTGTTTAAATCACAAGGAAGAAATGACATGAAATATTTCTTTTTCTGAACTTCAGCTGATCCCAGAAGTCTGTTAAAGTTAGAAGAAAGGACCTATAATGCTATGAATATTAATAAAGAGTTTGATAAATGGGTGTGAAAGGGGGCAACATGTATGGTGGTCGACGAAAATTTGAAACCTAGAAAAAGCGCATTATAGTTAGGTCTTCAGAAATAAATTAACCGATCGACTAACAAGAAAAACAACCAAATTTAGCATTCCTTACTTGCAGAGATCCAGTCCTATATTCCATGTGTCCCTGACGTTCTGCCAGCATGCCGTTTCTGCCCATGCGCCGTACGTCCGGGTGCAGTACCCCCGGGCTGTGTACAGGGTGACCCCGGGGCTTCCCAGCGGGGTTTCAGCCAGGAAAACAGATCCTAGGAGGAGATGAACGAATGAATGAATGAATGAATGGGAACAGATCCTAGGACGAGATGCACGAATGAATGACTGACCAAATGAATGAATGAATTAACTATGAATGAATGAACTATGAATGAACGAATGAATGAATGAACACTTTTATACAATGTATCCAAAAAATAGAATGTGCAATGAAATCATAATTTTGATGCCCTTAGTATGGTGTGCAATTTGGGTTAAATGTCATATAGATCAAAGCGTAGTGTGTCTGCAACCCTTTTTCGAGATCTTCAATGGTGTGGCATAGTTTATTTGATTTCTCATTCCTTTGACTTACTTGATACCAGTTTCCACCTCCACTTAAAAAAAACAAACTCAAAGATAAAAGTCAACCCTACCCTACCCATCCTGTATGTAACCATTATAGTCCAAGGCCTCCAAATATGGAAAAGCGATTAGTATGTGGGTTTTATCTAATGACTGTATTAAGTGAATCACAGTACTTGAAAAGCTACCGAACCCACGCCGCCACTCCTAGTGTTGTGGTTAGGATAGTCATAACGCCATGACATCACAAGGAAACCTCTTTAAACAAAAACTAGTCCAAAACCTGAAAAGGTGGCAAAACTTCAACTGCTTAAAGACTTTTAAATTGTTACCGCCGGTAGAACGATAGAGAACAATGCTGCTTTGATCGAGACTAGATAGACTACCTATTGATAGTGGTGTGCTATGCTATCATTGGATGTGAGATTCTTTTGTGTTCCCTATGATTAATAATGACAGTTCTTCGGTTGCTCCAAGCTATCTCAAGTTGTCATTGATCCTTTGTTTGGCTATGGAAATGTTTTTCTCTTTTTCAGAAGACTATCCTCTTCAATGTCCCCAAACCGCCATGATATATTACTAAAATGCATTGGTATACAGAGACAAGAGCGCATCCCTTATAAGGAATATCTACACCAGTGGTTGTTGGTGTATATGTGTATACCAGCTGGGTCGTTGGCAGCCGGCCAAGACGAACCTTGAAAGACGTCGGACCGGTGCAGTGCCGACCTGTCATTTCAACGATCGGAGATTAGGAACAAACCACAGGCTTGTCTGGGTGGTGTCAATTACATTCGACTGTTCTCGGATTTGTTTCTCAAAACAACAAATTTTCCTCGCAACGAATCCAATAGGAATCGTTTTTGTAAAAAGATCTGATTCTGTAATAGTGAAGCCACCGCTATATCATTAGATACTTATGATTAGACAAATCGCATTTTCATGGTGCATTCTTCAGGATAGCCAATTTTTCTGGTTGTGTTTGGAAATGAAGATTAATGAGATTACTCTACGTATTGTCATCTATGTCAATATTTGTCCTGTCGTTCCAATACATGTTTTGGGTTTATGCTATGAAAATAATGTGGCCGTTTTTATCATTCGGCTTAAACTTCATATTCTCCGCATGAACACCCTCAAAAACCATATATTTTAGGCCTACATTATAGACCGTTCTTACAGAGAACTTCTCAATGACGGAGGGTACCTTAAATTGTAATAAGATGACATAGAGGATGAGGCTTTTGGGAATTTCGGGGAACAGCGGCACGTGTTCTCTTGAAGGTGTCAATCATTCAGTTAGCTATCAAGCCGTGATACGGTCTAATTCAGGAACAGACACAGTTTGTGACCGTCTTCAAGCGGCATTGACTTCATAAGTACCCCGGCGAAGTAGAGGCCGTTGGGCTGGGAGCGGACCAAAGCTAGCAAGGCCGAACTCCAGGCTACTTTTTTTAAAGAAGATCTACTTAAGAAACCTTTTTGTCTTCAATATACGATTTTTTTTTTAAATTCTAACGGGAAAGCATTCGTTGTTCGGCTGAATCTTGGGATCTTGATATTCAATATAACATTAACGAAGTTAACGTAAACTGTCCAGTTAGTCGGATCTTAAGGTCTTACGCCCCCCTCCCGTCGCGATCAGAAAACTGTTTGTCCTTCGCATAGCTATCATCCAGAAAACACAATTAAGACATTCAAAACTTTGCACTTTGTTGGAGGCAGCTACGAGTCCCACCACTAAATAGTCTTTCAGCATTTCCAATATCATCCAGGATACGTGTGGTAAAGATTTAAAAGTAAATTTACAAACATTACCTCTGTTGAGAGCCTCCCCAAAAGAGCATAGGAGTAAAACTCCCAAGGCGACTTTCCAAGTCATTTTCGCCGTCCTCAGCCCTCTTTAGTATATCTAGTAATTTGCAGAGCTGTTCGAAGTTGTAGTCGCTGTGCCGCAAGTCTAGTGAAATATGACGATTAGAAAGGCTCGCTCCCCCAGCTGTATTTGAAAGCTTCCTGTCGTTCCTATACGCCCCGGAATTTGATGTAACAATCCAGGTATGCCGAGACAGTGGGCAGAAAATGGGAGGGGACTAGCGAGCTGGTGGCCCGGCTATTGTTCGCGCATTATGGTGAGTCAAGTGCGAATTACCCTGAGGCAGGCTAGCCTACAATTGGAGACGAAAGCAGCCCGGGGTGACCTAAGTGAATGTGGCCATGTGGAAAGTGTTTGAAATCTAGGTACTATTTTTTTCGACAATAGTTCTAGAGAATCCTGCCGACCGTGGTATGATATTTAGATGAGAGGAACAGTACGAAATATGCAGTAGAAAGGATAGATACGACTGTTAACTTATTGTGAAAGTGTCATTTGATACGGCAATCGTGTCGTCGATGATTCAGAGCCAGTAGGTGAAAGTGTTGTTATAAATCAATGCAATACAACATTTCAAATGTGAGGCAATCATTCGCTCTGGCCGGACTCCACATTAAAAGAGACACTCTAGTAGACAATTACGGTGTCTGCTGGTCGGTGTCAAAAGGTGACACGTGTTGAAACAGCCTCAGCCGGTTTAACAGTAAAAGACCTTGGCGTAATAAGAGGGCATTTTTGCACCCCATGGGGAGCATCTCATATTCTTGTTTTTATAGCTAAAGAAACCACATTATCTAAAGAATTGTGCAGCTTCCTACTGTAAATTATATCAACTTTCAAAAGTCCATGTACAGGACACGAAAGTAGACCAATAATGCTTACAGATCTAAGTACCCAATTCCTGGGCAGCGTTTTTAACTTCCACATCAGTTCAATATGGGCCCAAACTACTCCTTATTGTTGTTAATACCCGATATGATTCAGCGTGTTTCCACTGAACTATTTGCGTGAAGAAAATTGCCCATGGGAATGATGATTCTTTTTTTCGAATCCCCATGAACGTAAGTGATACATCTAATTAGTAGCAGGTCCCCCAGGGATTACCTGAGTCACTTCACTTCTGTAACGCACCCAGAACGTGTTCAACAGCCCGGAAAGGTCATGGGACCGGGACGGTGTTTGTACGTGATACGTTCTTCGATTCTTACAGTAGATGCACACATTCTAGTTCTATTTAGGCATTCATTGTACTTTCGTATGTATGTTTTGACACTATCGACTCTACTAGGTCCATTCACGGTGCATTGCTGTAGATCAATTGTAGTACTGATAAGGTTTTATGAATGGCACCATGTATGGCAATGTGCGGTAATGTTTGTGTGACGTTGGAGTGGGGGCGGTCCCACACCTGTGGGTTTGGATGCGGTGCTCCACTCCCGTGTTTACGTATGGGAAATCCGGTGGAAACACGACAAAGGGCATCCTGCTTTCTTTTTATTGCCACGGCCATATAAATGCATTATCTTTACACAAAGGCACGCCTGAATATAATATTTTAAAGCACTTTGATTCTTAAGACATATATAGAACTGAAGGGACGAAAGTGGATGATATTTGGGACACGGGATACCTGCCCTGTATTTGAACTCGCTCCCAACCGGTGGGTTTGGATGCGGTGCTCCACTCCCTTGTTTACGTATGGGAAATCCGGTGGAAAAACACAACAAAGGGCATCCTGATTTCTTTTTAATTAATAGCACCAACAAATAATGACATCATTTTCACATAATGGCACGCCTGAATAAAATCTTTAGAATTACTAGTACTTTAATTCTTAAGACTGAAGGGACGAAAGTGGATGACATTTTGGACATGAGATACCTGCCCTGTCCACAATGCACAGTATTTGACATCGCTCCCAACCGTTAGTCAGGGCCCAATTGACAACAGAAGATATCTAGAACAGTGTTACACAGTCAGCCTTGCCAGGGAAGGTGAAATTGCCCTTGTGGACTAGACCCTTTATGGCCTGTTATACATTCAAGAATCTGTTCACTCCGGTAGATTCTCCTATCTATTCACCACGGGTGTCTGGTTGCGTTTGGCCATAAGCTGTGTCAGTTTGATTTATTCTTATTTATCTATCAAAACACATGAACTCTTAAACAGCTGTAGGTTATAGCACTTATATTATATCAGGTGATTGACTAAATGATTAAACATACTCCCCTCCAACCAGTATGTTCTACATGGAAGGTTCGAATAGGTAAATGATCACTAATGAGTTTAGACAGACCAATGATCATAAATCATATCTCCTCTTACATATTTACCATTAAGAAGAAACGAGAAGTCGAATCCATGTAGTTTATAATCTCTGTAGTAATTTGACAATGTATATACGTTTACTATTCTTTTGTTGTGACCTGTACTTACCCCAGTGGGTATATGTGTACAATAAAGGTCTTCATTCATTCATTCATTAAACACATGTCTACAATGAACTCTCGACCGAGCTATGGGGACACGGGCCATTACGATGATTGTCTGCACGAATCCCGAGCACGCGTGTTTGTCGTCTTCTTTTAGACACGAAACATAATATCTAGCCGGACCTACCGCCAGGGCCATTAGAACTGGCGACTACGTCACAGCATGATGCATGGGTCGGTACAGACAAATCTGGCAGCCGGTGGAAACCATTAACAATTAATAATCATAACGACATAAATCAGCAATTAATGTAAGGTATATTTCTTTCATAATGTGGCTACATCAAATTCCAGGTTTTAGAAATTACTTGTGACCTGGTATAGATTTCCAAATGGTTTCTTTATCGTAGGGGCTACATCAAGAGACTTTACCGATGAAAAGAATTAGGCGGTAAAGAGTAGACGAAAAGTAGTACTGTCCATGTCTTTAGCTAAGCCCTCGCTGCTTCTACGCCCATTTTCTATTGTCTCGCATCGTAGAGAATCTGGACACATGTCAATAGATGATGTAAGTGTATGGTGGACAAGGTGTCCCCACCCACAGAGCGTAAGCTAAACCCGATGAGGGGTAAAGATGATAGAAACGCACACTACCACCTCTCTATAGTATCATTTAGCTCTATACTCAGCTTCTACACAGCAATTTTAAGATGCTGTCGAAAACCGAATACGCCAGAGACATTGGTATTCCTTTGCACCGGGAATTGTAACTGATACCCAAACACAAACAATTATGAATTCCTAGCTATATGATACAGATAGCAGCCACCAGCGGAACAAGGCCAGTGCAGCGGTTGTTCTTGTACCGAGTGGTTCGGGTACCGTGAGCTTCAGGAGACAGGAACTCCAGCATCTTCGAGAAGAGAATCTTCACCATCTAACGAAGAGGGAGCCTAGCATCTTAAGACATCATGACTGTCATCACCAGCTTCTCGTCGGGAGGAGACGAAAAACATGTCAAGCATAACTACAACTACGACTGCACCTTCGCCGGTGGGAAGGAGCGGAGGAAGTACTTCACCAGGCAGTTCTTCTGCATCTTCCCTCCGGTCTACCCGACGGGATCGCTGTTCCAGCCGCCCAGCGTGTTCAACAGCGGCTCCTGGAGTGTCCGCCTGAAGCTCAACAGGCAACCATCGCTGCGCCAACGGTACACATTGGTGTTCTTATTTTTACTCAAACTTTATGCGGGCATCAATTCTATGGTGAGATACGGAAATAAAGAAAATTCACAAATTTTTGCTAGTGAATGTAAAGTTGCTGCCACAAGAAGAGGCGATGTTAAGGATTACAGTAACGGTATCATAGATGAAAACGTGCTGCCCTAAAGTTAGTGTTTGTCTAGCAAGAGTATGGTTGCTGCATGCATTAGAGGAAAGTACATGTAGGTTTTACAGCTAAATATCAGATCATCTTGCCACATGTCGGTGACTGTTGGTGCACGTACAGCGTGGTCTGAGCAGGACAGATGTTTCATTTAGCTTGCATTACAGTTTTTACGGCCTTTGTTTTCAAACATTATGAAAAAAATAACCCTGAGAAAAGAAACATCTGTTATTATGTCGGCAAGGCAGACGCTACGAAACATCTGTCAGCTTTAACTTTTAACTCCGAATTCCTTGTCGTCATATCTAAGCTCTTACTTGTTCATTACAAATTGTTCACAGACTGTATCACACTAGCACTGCCTATCATATCCGTATTCAATACGCGTTGATGTGGAGACACGTGCGATAGTATACCTGACATCTTCATTGTCAGCAAAGGATAACTTTGCTTATCAATTGGAGGTAAAATTTACCGTATCTGGAGTGATGACAATCCGTTAAAAGTGGCATTCACCAAACCAGCCCTAGGCCATCAACCTTCGTCTCCGATTCCCCTGCCAGCTATTCTTGGCGGACATGCCGTGTTTGTTGTTGTACGACAGCCATATTGTCCCATGTTCAAGTCTGCAAGTCAGCTTCCACGCGTTCTAGATATTTTAAGCCGACTATTTTCACAGTTCAGCAAATCAGGCATCTCATGAGCATATGCACCGTACTACTTATGTCATGACACCGCGATATCATTATACCATATCATCTATTGACCTGGGGGCGGTAAGCTATAGCTTAATTACTGCTTTGTATCCGCCAGACCTAATAATGATGATGCATTTTTTTTTCTGCAGGAGGACCCCCATCTTCCTCCGGAACTACACCCAGCCCGCCTCTGGATTCACCGTCCGCTAGACACACAAACGGACGACTAAAATGCCGGAAGACGTCAACGAAGAAACAAGCAAATAAGAAACAAAGTCTTACTTAAGTTAGAGACCCGGCGGAATCGTCGCGTATGAACCTATTTTGAGGTCTATCTGTCATCATGTAAGTTAAATCGTTTAAGAACATAAGGGTCACGCCCCACATTCGTCAGTGTTATTCTTGTCTATGACCCCATGCCAGCCTCTGTGAGTATGGTATCAATGTGACCTGCTACCGATTGGCACGACTTCTGCTTGTAACAGCTCCGTTTGTGAACGGTTGTGCAATGTTGCTGACCATACGTCACCAGGATTCATAATGGCAAATTGCACAGATTAAAAGTAAAGATATGAGTCAATTTACTCCCCGTCATAAGCATTGCATAAAACGCACATTACTTTCAAAATTTCTTCCCCAGCGTTCATGAGAGATTGGGCTATGTTTGAAAAATTAGCAATGATAAATGTTTGATCACGAATTTGCAATTATCATACGCTCAACGACTTACACGTACTTAGCCATATGCCAGAAGCCGCCACTTCGGCGGATTAGACGGGTCAAGAGTTAAACTATTAACGTTGATATTACATTGCAACAAAACGTGAAAGGATGCTGCATTAGCCAGCCACATATCGATATCAAATATCGTTGAATATTTTACGGATCAGTCCCAAAGTATATTCTTCAAAATATAATATCCTGTTTCAGGATGTCTCGAAAATCGTAAATTTTTTAGATGAGCATTTCCTTTTCAGAAGAGTTGTCAACAAAGCTTCGTGTGAAAGGACCTTTCCACTTGTAAACATTACAGCGATACAAAAGTGCGGCGTGTTTTGAATTTCTGACATTTTATGCCGGGGTGTGAGGTCTGGATCACGGCGAGAGAGCAAGTGGTGCACGCTATGATCTACATGCTCCAGCCATAAAACAGTGGGAAACCTTGCCTTGATAAATCAAGGTTTATATCCTATGCCCTACAAAAATATCTTGACCTTAGCACATTCAGTGTGTTTTCTTTTTAACACTCTGTAACAGTCATGGATCAATACGGCGTGACTCTTTATGTGTCTCTCCTTCATCAAATGTGTTGTTGTGTTTTGGCATGTTTATGTTTTTATTTGTCCATGTTTTGTACAGTGTAAAAATGTTCATGATGTCCGTATAAAACTGTGATAGATTTTAGTCTGTAGGTATTAGAGTGCCCATGAGACCCTCCACAACTTTCCTCGATAGAGACTAAACCCATCGACTTGACGAGAACAACACCATCTCAGTTTGTCTGTTCTGTGGAGTCAATAGCCTGACAATTTCCACGCATCTACAGAACTAAGAGATATAAGCGTCATCAACTGAGATCGAAAACCCGAACCACTTGGTACTGTCACTATCTCTAGTCGAGGAAAGGCTGCCATCCCTGTAAAAATATGCCAACTTGGTAACATCTGTAGAAAAGAAGACACTCTACGGCGAAGGGCGTACTTAAGACGATGTCTGAGTATGCATATATCAGGTGGAAAGACGGTGGTTTCACATGTTTTACATGTATATAAATTAAGGAGAACAGAGTTCTTTGACATCAAACTCATCCACAGATCGGGAGGAGGCTTACAAAGCATCTACGAAATATATTTTGAATATATTTGATGATTGGTTGAATTGTGGACTT
This sequence comes from Branchiostoma lanceolatum, assembly GCF_035083965.1. Lineage (NCBI taxonomy): Eukaryota > Metazoa > Chordata > Leptocardii > Amphioxiformes > Branchiostomatidae > Branchiostoma > Branchiostoma lanceolatum. Next base: position 20,025,382 of record NC_089723.1, on the reverse strand, counting down.
GATGTCAAAACGTGCTATTCATATGCTGTGAGGATACTGAGATCTCGCGATAGAAGACGAGATGTTGCCTCAGTAATGTTGAAATTGTTCAGATGGTTATGTTGTAACAGTAGAGATGTTTGGGATGATAATCTTGAGTTTGGGGAAGGCAGCGAGGAGGGAGGGTCTCCTCTATTGGTCTGCACAAAAAAAAAACAGACCTTAGAGAAAATGGGATCACTGTCTTGTCTTATATTCTGTTAACTATGTGTTTATATATGTCAGAAATAAACGCTTAAAACAACTTTCTTGTTGGCTGTGATTTTAGCGGGTGTCAAAGGGTAGCTTTTAGAATATGAAAATGCTATATTGATTATATCATTTGTCAAACGGATAAAGAATATGTGTGATTGCTGTTTTTCTCGTGGTGATATTACAATACAAATTTGGCCCCATTACTATTATGTTAAGTCGTTCTATGAAGTATTTTAAACAATTAAACAAAGACGGCGCTTCGCGCCATTTTTTGTACCGACAGTTGACCCACTTGTTTCCCGGACCTCTGCTTGAGGTGGTCTTTATGTTTATGCAAACTAACCATTGAAAGATATAAGTGGATTTTTAGAATACTTGTGATGCCCTTCACAGCATGAGAGTGCTTATGTGATAACAACGGACAGAATAACTTCTGACGTTCCCCTGGCAACATGTAACTAGTGGAATTCTGATCTTTCATTTGTAAGGCGAAGCAGTTCTTTGGTTGCTTGCTGGAAATTATTTGGTAATTTCATATCTGTCCACGATATTCACAGCCGCCTAACTTACGCATGTCCGGTCTGCTATGTAACATTGGGATGGTACAGAGAGTTTAAATTTGTAGTGTGCTGGAAGTGAAGAGAAATCCTACCATCATTTTAAGGTACACATTTCTATATGATTCTTGTTTCTTACAGTTCTGTGTTTTCCTTGTGGTTACAGAGTTTTTCTGTTGTCAATTCAGGGAAGAGATGAAATATGTTTGTCATAAACCGTAAAGCATAGTTATGCAATTGTCAAAACAGACAGAGTTTTTGACTGTATTAGAAAAGAAAATCCTCTGATCAGTGATCAATAGTGTGTACTATATTGTATACCCTTGTTCCCTTTGGTTAGGGATGGCCCAGGCGCATGTCAGAAGGATTGATGATAACTTCCAGCTGCTCCTGTACGAACTGGAGTTGAGCCCCAGGTTCTACCGGCTCCTCCAGGCCAAGAAAATCTTTTCTTCTGAGCAGATCAAACGTGTTAAGGTAGGTCATGAGGGAGTTGTAAGCAATCTTTACATCCTCATAGGCTTCAGAATTCCTACGACATGTAACGATACAGCATGTGAGTAGGTATTTCATGTCTTGATAGACTGGGCTAACGCTTAAGATTTGTACGATATCGTTTAAGAAGTCCAAGTAGAATTTCGCTTGGTACAGTTTTGAAAACCACTTCAGGATTAAAATAAATATCGGGTCTTAACTAAAGAATTGCTGGTCGTATATCATGATTCAAGTGCGCAAGAGTGCCATGTGTCAAGTGGTGCTCAGCGTAACATGAGATCTAAGGTAGGAAAAGAGTATGAACCAGCCACTGTAACGTTGAAACTCTGTGCCACATGTAACGTTAGTGATCACCGTCGCGATCGTTGATTTTGGTGCTTAATTGAGTATTGGGTATTGATTTATTGCACAAAGCATATGACAGCCTAACGGCTGAATTGCACGCTCATTTACATAATATTACTGCAACACTTAAAACAATAAACTGTAAACATCAAAACACTAACATTACTCTATAGTACGCAACAAATTTAAAATCGCTCTAGGCGTAGTTTTACTTACTACGAAGATGTAATAATTATGAAAACGTATCATATAGGATAAAAATTACATTTCCGTTAATGAAATCGGCTCATATCCCTCATATTCTCATATCTGCCTAGACTCTACCAGGCTCCACAGGTCGCTGGAAAGAGTAGAAATTGGCCGAATACTGACAGATAACATGCCAGAGGAGTTAGCCGATCGGGGAGTACAGTCGTCTCAAACTGTACTCCCCGGTCACCTAATTCCACTGGATTATTACTTGTATATTTGGCTCATTTCTATTCTTTCCAGCGACCTGTGGAGCCTGGTATAGGCTAACATCTCTGCTCACATCATGCAGGCTGAGTCCACCACCAGCCGGCGGAAGGCGAGGTTATTGACCCTGCTGAGGCAGCAGGACCGGGATGTAGTGGGCAGGTTTTGTGACGTACTTGTGGACACGGACCAGAGAGCACTGGAGAGGCTACTACGGGACAAGCAACATCAATGTTAGAAGAGATCATTTACACGTTTCCCCTGTATAAACTGTTACGTTAAATCGTTTCGCCACACACAAAAAGCTTTCTGGTTAATGCGTGTAGTTTTCCGCTGTTGACTTACTGTTATACGAAATAAATGCAGTCGTTAAACATCGATTTCTGAGAAACAAAATTTGGACAATTGCTTTCGATAATGATGTTGTTCAACGCTTTGTCTGAAATGAACTAACTGTACGCGATTTGTTTTTCTTTCCATATCAGCAAAGAAACATCCCGTCCTCTCCCTGTCGGTGGACCAAGACAGCCATCGTCTTGAGACGGGACAAAGACAAAAATTAAAGACGAAGGCAAAGAAACTGACGGGAGAGATTGAGACGGGTCTGGAGGATGAAAACTTCGTCCTAGAGCGGTTAGTGGGAGGGATGTTGAGGACACGGGCACAGGCTCTGGAGGAGAAGCTTCTACAGGACAAGATCAGGAGTAAGAAGAAAGCCCTGGAGAAAAATATGCTCAAGGAATTACAGGCGAAGGTACAAGCCCTCGAAAAGGAACTCAACGACTTCAGAGAGGCACAACAGGTGACTTATGAAGAGAAAGAAAACGCCATTAGGTAAGGAACTGGCAATTTTGTACACAAACTTTTCAAGATTTGTATTTTCTTCATATATCATGTATGATTTCATCATTTCATCATGTGTTTTGTATTCTATGGCCAGTGGTCACTGACTGACCACATAACGAAATGAATGGAACTGGTTAACGCGTAGTTCTGAAATGTATGAGCTATGGGCACCAGCTTCTAACGTAGCCTATTACAAATGTCATTGTCACACGTGGCTTTAAAGCGCCTCTTAGTAATATTATCAACCTCCTGGTACCCTCCAGAGAGAGGGATCTTGCCATCACAAGGATCTTGGAGTTGGAGAAGGCGCTTGAAGAGGTGGTCCAGGAGCGGGACTTTATGAGGAGGGAACGGGACGCTGCTGTGAGGGCTGAGTGGCTGGCGACTCTGGAGAAGACACAGATGATGAGAGCTAGGGAGGACGGCGTGACAGGACGGGTGGCATTAAAGTAGGTGCTGTAGGCTGTCGAGGGGAGTGATGCCGCTTGAAAATATATATGGCAGAAGAGGAAACTGGAAAGTATTGTGTTGTTTGGGTATTAATTAACAACGTGTTAGAGGAAAGAAGTTTGCTTCGACCTAAATGATTGTAAATCTGAATTCATTAGATACTTCCCTTGATCATGGCTAACTACTACCCCTGATGAAACTGTCTTAGAAGAGTAAGCCAAAGTAAACTGTCAGATTTACAAAGTTAATTAGTGTTCAATAGACTTGAATATATTCACATCAAAGTTATCAGAACATTCATGTCCGCAAACAGATAATTCACTTCGAATGAAGATGGGCTTCATCCTTTTCTTTTCAGAGAAACACAAGGGGCGCCCCCAGGAGGAATACCCAAGAAGCGCACCCAACGAATAAAGATGAAACCTGCGGTATGCACATTACGTGCCAGTTGGTATTCATGACGTCGTGTTTAGTTGACCCTCCCATTTTTAATCAAAGTTTTATTCCATGTTAAGTTATACACAGGCGTTTGACTGAAGTGTTTATTCCACCGACGTTTCAGTGACTGTCTGTCGCCTTTCTCAGGGCAATCCTGACTGGTGGAATGAAACACTTGGCTGTGTACAAAATTTATTTTTATTCAGTAACCTACCAACCTGATGAGACTATTCACGATTGATTTGTGACTGTTTTTCATTCCCCAGGCTCTTCGCGCACTACTGCAGAGATGATCGCTGACGATGAGGCTGATTAACATGACAAACTTCTCAAACAAAAACACCTCAACACTTTCATATATGGTGGTCATGGTTGTAGCCGAGTACTAAACTAAAATATTCCAAATGAATGTTCTTCTACAGTATCAGAATGGCTTAGACCAAGGAGGTTTTATATAAAACCTCCTTGATTAGATATACACGCGAACATTACCATATATTACCGTTGTAGGAATTCAGTATTATTTCATCGACTGTTGTCAATCAGACATATATATGAACCTTAGCGCTAAAACAACATTCTACTTCACTCAAAATATTGTTTGCTACATACTATTAGACAAAGTGTTTGATAACGGTGTGTGCTTTGAGTAATAGAAGCCAATCATATATGTGCTACCAACGATTCTTTTCAAACCATCGCGTATAATGTGAAAAAAAAGTTGTAATACAGTTTCTTAGGTCCATCAGGATGAATATGCTGCGCTTTTCATTATATCTAGACCATAGATGCAGTACTTAACATTCGTATGGAAATTCTGATATGTTTCACTGGAAGTTGCTTTCAACAGATCTAGAGTCTTTTCAACAGATGCTTATATACAGTCAACAAAGACTCAACCTTCTGGGCAACCTACGGAACCTTTTAGCCCCCGTACTTGATATTGATATTTTGTCTGATCAAGCCTTCATTTATTTGTTATTAAGAGGCTCATCCTTTGTTTCGTATGGTTTCAATTGTAACATTTTAGGCTTGACTCAGCACTATATTGCGACAAGCAAACGTTTTAAAACTTAGTTCAGGTATGTTGATATATTCACTGTTTGTTAGTTTGTTTGTATAGGACGACCCAATTGCTGTTTCTTATTGTTATTGTACTTGTCTATGTAGTTGTAATTTCTATTTCCAGAGGTGATGTTTGATATTAGCTATAGCTAGAGTCCATCACCTCTGTGTCCTGTATATTCTTCTGTTGCTTAAAAAAAACACACAAAAAAAACAGATGCTTGCATCTACATGAAATGCGGTAGCGAGCCTGAACTGTGGGGGAGTACATGAAACACTCTAACTGAATGGAATACAAAGGTTGCCACCCAAGCAGTTCAATATTCATTCCATCTAAGTTAATGCCGAGCAGTGCCGAGCTAAGTATCCATTGGTTTGTCGTTCATTACTGCATCACATGTGACGACTGGCTTGCAAACGCAAGTTTTAAGATAGGTCTTAGATACGCCAAGTTACAGTACGTCCCCACGATAACGTCACAGGTCATAGCAATCAAAGTCATCAGCGGATTCCAGCAAGATGGCGGGTAAGGCTTTGACTTTTCGTACTGTCGGTTAGGTTCTCTCACTTTCTGCACTGACGCTGGTTATGAAACGATTTTTCCTATGACGTAACGATTCATATGGTCGAATGGCACCGTGGGTATTGATCACACAGCCAGCGTGAGAATTACACACACTTTTGTTGCCTGAAAAATGCTGTAGTATTACCTTACAACTTACATAGACCTACTCGCTAGTAGCCAATGTCTAACAACTACAACCTGGATCATGTTTAGGGTGAATTGTATTATACTTTTTGAATGACAGTGTAACTTTTAGCCTGGTCGCTGTTGCAATATACCAGTGCAGAATATTACTCCCTTGCCTGGGCGTTGTCTTCTCCTTCGCATATCACTCAGCCGTTTGGAAATAATTGGGCCCGTGCAGCATGTAGCAGCATGTTAATGAGATGGTGTGTTCATGACATTCCTCCCACAATTTGAGTGACCTTATTGGGGTGAAAAAGGTCAATATTTTGTAATACGTGCTTCAAATCCAAGAGAGAAACAAAGGATCAAATGATGAAGGTTGACTTTTTTTACCACTCCTAACACCTGTCTGAATTTCCACTGTTGAATGCTAGTACATCAATAACAAGTACACGTATGTGTTATGCCAGAAACCGTAGCATTGAAGCAAGCACACTCTTTCAAACATCACCGTGAGATATAGTATGTGCGACATATGTACCCTTGAGATTCCCAAACTAATTTTTGAATTCCAAAGTGACTCCAGTTTTGCCCTTCCACATCTGCAGACTTCAAGGCTCAGATCGAATCAAACAACAAGGCTGTGATGGACTGTTTCAAGGCCAACGACATGCAGGGTCTGTCTGAGCTGTACGCGGAGGACTGCAAACTTCTGCCGCCTGGAATGGAGACTCTACACGGCCGCCAAGGTGGAGCTGTAGATTATATTATGTCATACCTGGGCCGCGAAAACGTTGGACACGGGTGTTCGCGGACCGGATGATAAAATCGTGCTACTAGAAGTCAAAATCTTACCGCGGAGTCCGTGACCTTTCATACTACAGTCATCATGCCAAAACCTATAAAATGATTATGGCAGAATCGTTTATTGTTGATTATTTGCACATAAAAAACAAGTACATTTTGCTGCAAACAGTAAGGGACATCATGCAGGAGAAACCTGAAACCTCCAAGAGTTTCCTCTTAATTGCGATTGATTACTTGATGATAGCTGATCATTTTAACATGTATACATATTACTTGTGACCTTGTACTTATGACTTTGCCCAATTCTACCGTATGCAGGCGTGGTGAAAGCTTTGTCCGCTCTTTGGGAGGAGGGTGCTCGCTCCCTGGAGATGGTTACCGAGGAGCTGGAACAGTTGGGAGGGGACGCGGCTTATGAGCGGAGCGCCTACACTGTCAAGAAGGCGGACGGCAGTGTTATGGATGTGGGCAAGTAAGTCTGGAGATATCATATTATATCATATATCATATATCATATATCATATATCATATATCATATACCACATACCATATACCATATACCATATACCATATATCATATATCATATATCATATATCATATATCATATATCATATATCATATATCATATATCATATATCATATAGCATATATCATATATCATATATCATATATCATATATCATATATCATATATCATATATCATATATCATATATCATATATCATATATCATATATCATATTATATTTAAAGTGGAGTATGTCAACACAGGGTCTGTTTTTCTTCATTCGTGGGTTTATGAAGTTAAGAAAACTTCCGATGCCAGGCGAAATAAGTATGAAATGTTTAGAACCACACGTTTCTTTTCGTGCTTACAAAAAATCATGCCCTACATTTGTAATGGATCAATTAAGTTTAATCTTGGGCCATATTCCAACGTTTGTTTAGGTTCGTTGTCATCTGGAAGAAGATTGGTGGATCATGGCAGTTGTACATTGACGTCAACAACTCCAACAAAGCCTGAGAGGCCATCTTCCAACATCCGGGCCGCAGCACCCGATGATTGCAACCCTGAAAACACGAAAACACACCGACCGGCCTGATGGATCAAACCAGCAGCTAGATGCTTCCTAATTTCACTCGTCTATAAACATAGAATAGTCACACTATGTCATGCCATGCTGTGACTAAGCGAAGCTTAAATTTAGGAGTTTACAGTAATTATAAGCTCTACAAAGAGATGAAGATCTCTGTATGCTAACAAGTACTTTGCTAGAATTGCAACACTGCGTATCAGTATACACTGCATGTAAGCCAAAGACAGTACTAAAACTTGCGTATATCCTAATCAAATGAGGGGAATGCAAATGAAAGTGCCGATGGAAAAAGAATAATGGTTGCAATGTTTCAGACGCAGTTGGCTGTCCATATGTATCAATATTCTGGTTAATAATCATCATGATATTGAATAGACAATAAGTTACGCAATGAATGAATGAATAAAAGGAAGGAATCGAAGTTGAACGAGTTTCGAAAAGTAGGAATTTTTGACCAGTAGGTGCAGTTGCAAGTTTGCATTTACTCGTGTATGATTAAGGATGCGTAGTTAATAATGGTATAGCAAGCTATTATTAAAGGTCACTGCTTCAGCATTTTTATCTCACATTTTTGCTGGTTGTGTTAGGGTTTCTTCTTCTTTAATATCTTGATATTGTTAAAAGGTACTATATTCAAAACTTAGTTTATGAGCTTTGATGACAACATGACCTCAATAGTTGATAAGTTGATATATATATATATATATATATATATATATATATATATATATATATATTTATATAATATATATAATATATATAAGCCCAAAGTATCTTCAAAATTGTTGCCACGCGATGAAATTGTCAGTACGGTTGGACTACAAGCAAACTAAAAGGGAGCCTGTAACTATATACAGGTATATAAGGAACCATCCCGGCGTACAATTATGAATACTTCTTCAACACAATTACTGTGCAGTTTGGATGTAAGGATGTTAAGTGAATGAGTAAGCATTGAGGATAAGTACAAACAAGCCTACCTCTGTCCATGTGGATGGGTGATGATACGCTCTACTGGTCATGCCCATTGGTCGGATCGCTCAGTTTTCTTAGTCAAATTGTGTTTTCAAAGTACATTGTCATATTCTGGTATGACCACAGTTGGTCTTGGATAGTTCTCTTCCTAACTTCAAAATTATTTCAAGTCTCGTATCCTTTCACTATTCTAAGACGGCGTATGACTTTGAGTTTCATATTTCGGTGTCTCATCTTCAGGATTGACCTTTCTTGCGCTATTTCTTCCTTCCATGCTAACTTTGGGCACACTGGTGGGTACTGTGAAGCGAACTTGTCCATATCATGTCTTACTGCTGGGTCGTCGGTCTCTGTTCCGAAAGTCTAGTTAAAAGACCTCTGATGATTCTGCATCCACGTTCAGTTGTCCTGGAAGAGTTACCTCTATATCCTCTCCAAAACATGGTGTTGGCCCAGAATGTACTGCCGCCCGTTCTGTTTGCTGGAATGTTCGCTCTGAAATGGTCTTATAGCCATGGTAGTCAATGCATGGCTCTAGTCCTGGGCTCATGCCTGCCTGTGCTGTGTATTTTTGTGCTTGGTCGGAAGGTACGTCCTCCGCCGTCGGCTTTAGGTCTTCTCCAGATGTTTTAGCTGGCGTCAAATCTGTCACTGGTGCAACTTGCCCATAATCGGTGATAGCGGCCATCTCCATGTCCCGATGTCGCAGTGCCGGTACCGCCGGTTGGTTGGTTGGCACTCCACACAGCTCCTTAAAGGCTCGTCGGAACACTGGGAGCCGAAAGCTGAAGATGGTAGGGTTGGCCAAGGATGATACCGTAAGGAAAAGGAGGATAGCCACGTGATCAGCGATAATCAGGGAATATTGTGACATTTGTTCTTTACTGATCACAACTCGTGCCATGCCCATTGCCACCTGGAAAATGGCAGTGGCCACGGATACGGTCCAAACAGTAGCATGTGGCATCATTGTTTTGAATGCCTTTGTCTGAAAGACCCACAAGTCGCGGTTCTCATCTCTTTCCTGTTGTCTCCTGGCTTCTCTGAAGACGCGGTAGTAGAGAATTGGTATAAAAATGATGGCAAGTAAAAAGACAAGCAAGCCAATGTTTCTGAAAGTGCTAGATAAGGTGACGCCGTTCGCAGTGCCATACTCACAGAGCAGGCTGTATTTGGGCAGTCCGCCGGAAACCACAGGCGCCAGTCCGAAAAATAAGGAGAGGGCCCTGGTCGTCAAGATGCCTACAAGCACACGTTTTGTGGTGACTTTGTCATGATAGTGTAGGGGATCGCACACGGCATAATACAGATCTATCGCCATCATGAGGTATGTACCAAACATGAATAGAAGACATACGGGCGCTACTACTATCTTAGCAGAGCACCACAGATGTTCTCCGCTGACATCTTGTCGGAAAAGTGCGTAGATACGGAAGGGAATCAAGCAACTGGTGAAGAGGATGTCGTCTACCGCCAGATTACACCGAAGGTAGTGGCTGGGGGTTTGCAGATACTCTTTTTTCCAAACCAATAAAATGAGCAGTAGACCGCATCCTACCGACAGCGCCAGGCTGATGATGAGGTATGTCGTCTGGAAATCGCGAAAAGTTGCGCCGAGGGATAGAACATGGTTGGAACCGTCTTTTACAGACGGACCATCGCGATCGGTTTCCCCTTCCATGTTGATAGTCAAATAGAGAACACGTTGCTCCGTCAGGAATAATGTACTTCTTTCTTGCTACATGTAGCTGAATAGACCACCGAGGCAACGGTTTACTCAATGGTAAGCACTGGTTAAAGGCAGCCAATGTATTCAGGGGCTGAACAGCGGTATCTTAGCAAGAAAAATGTTGTTTTGTGGAAGATGCTCCCCTCTGACGTCAAAGAAATTCAGCTGCGTATCTTAACATGAAGCTTTCGATAATTAGCGCAATTAGCAACCTTTGTAACTGAGGCTTTCGGTATATATCATATCACAATATGATATAACGAGTCACTCTAAGGGTGGTGTGTACCGTGATAGGGGAACATAGGCGGATCTTCTACGGACGGCCACGATGTTTTGGAAAGTGTTCACGGGCTTTAAGTCAAACCTTTCGGAAATTCATACAATTTTACAATTGCAAGTCGGGACGATATACCCTAACAGAGCCTTATCTGTAGTGACACTACGGGCCGTAGCAAGAAAAGTGGTAAAACGACCGTTTAATTGTCAAAGTTCGATCTTTTCGGGAATTGGAAAATTGCGAATGGCTCGTACAGGGGTTTGAATTTTTAAAAGACTAGATGGCCTTTGCTTGCGTAAATGTGGCCTGGAATAACATCATTTAAGACACTTCACACAAACGACTTGTGGCATGTTTTATTCGCAGCTTTCTGCCAAAGGAAATGATAAAATTTACTTGTCTTATGAAATGTCATTCTCTTAATAAAGGCTATTACAGAAAAAACTCAATCCTGTTTAGTGAAACAAGATGACATTGAACTAACGGTGTTTTTGTCTGATTGTCTAACAATACAGTAGACCCAATTATCCATATAAAATGTTGTTAAGTGCTAGTATGACTAATAGGTGCAATATGATTATGGACGTAGGGAGCCACTAATGGGATTAATACGCGCTATACTGGTTACACATGTACAAAGTCTTCTAATATAAGACAACCCAAAGGGCATAAGACACCAATGACATCAATATTGAGAATTTCCAGAAATTACATAAAACATAATACTATTGTTTAATAACATAGAAATTTTCACAACATATTCACACTTCGGATGTTATTGAACATCAAACCATGAAAACATCATACCTCCAGCTTTTGATTCTTCCCACCAGGAATTACATTAATCAGTGACTTGCCTGCTCATGACGTCACAACGAACATGGCAGCCGATTTCGAACTTTGCACAACGGCTCGGAAATAACCTTAATTTTACAAGGAAACGAAATGGATATTGCTATGTCCTTTAATAAAATGTTATCACGATAATTAAGCACTGTTTGCTCATTATAAAATCTTTTCGTAAGCCGTTGTGCAAGGTTCCGAACCGGCTAGCGTGTTCATTGTGACGTCATGAGCGGGCAGTAGTCTGATTAATGTAATCACCTGGTGAGAAGATCAGATAAGAATAAAGAGCTGGATCCATGGAAGTATGGTTTTTAATGGTTCAATGTTAGATAGCATCAGAAGGGTGTGTATTTGTTTTAAACGTTTACATACCTTCAATGATGCTATCCCTATTTCAGATAATAAGAACATGTTGTATTTTGGTGTCTTATGCCCTTTAAAGAACAAGAATAAACATAATTTTTTTGTCACTCTATGATTTGTGTGTTTACATGATCATTTTTACAACATTTAGAAACTAGAGTGTCACGACCTCATACCTTCGCCAAATGATTTTAACCTTAATGACCGACGTATTAGGAGTGTTTCTCATGAATTATGTTTCTCATGAATCATACCAGTTGATCGTCTTCTCCACCCAAATGATTGAAGTTGTCCAGAGTATGAGCTTAACAATGGAACACAGCGGGTTTTCAAAATTGCCTCATTAATTATGCAAATAGGAATCTGATTTGCATAATTGTCATCTGATCAAATAAAGCATCACGTAAGCTATCTACATAATTAAAATCATGACCATCCATCAAGCCCATCTTGAGTTATAATATTGTCTCATTGATTATGCAAATGAGGTCTTCATTTCCATAGTTGATATCAATTAATATTTCTCTCTTCCTCAGTTACATATGTCACATGTTTGAGAGTCCTATCATGGAATTTGGCGGAGGTATAAACTTTCCTAAATGATTATGCAAATTAGATACTTATTTGCATAATAAGTATCTATTCATGTAAATCATCACTCAAGCTATCCACTTACCAAAAAGCATGACCATCCATTAAGCCGCTCTTGTGTTGTTCCCTTTCACAGTCTGAAGACCACAATATTATCTTGTTCATGGTTACAGATCTAGAGTTATAGCTGACCAAAGTTGCCCCCCACCCCTAAAGTGCAAATGTATAAGTATAGGCACATTAAAAAATCAATGTCTGACCAAGAAGTTTCAAACTTTACTTTTAGTTGATAGGGCACCTGGTAGGTACTTGAAAACTGAAGACCGCAATATTATCTTGTTCATGGTTACAGAGTTATAGGTGACCAAAGTTGCCCCTCACCCCCATAGTATAAGTATAGGGACATTAAAAAAATCAATGTCTGACCAAGAAGTTTCAAACTTTACTTTTAGTTGATAGGGCACCTGGTAGGTACTTGAAAACTGAAGACCGCAATATTATCTTGTTCATGGTTACAGAGTTATAGGTGACCAAAGTTGCCCCCCACCTCCATAGTATAAGTATAGGGACATTAAAAAATTCAATGTCTGACCAAGAAGTTTCAAACTTTACTTTTAGTTGATAGGGCACCTGGTAGGTACTTGAAAACTGAAGACCGCAATATTACCTTGTTCATGGTTACAGAGTTATAGGTGACCAAAGTTGCCCCCCACCCCCATAGTATAAGTATAGGGACATGAAAAAAATCAATGTCTGACCAAGAAGTTTCAAACTTTACTTTTAGTTGATAGGGCACCTGGTAGGTATTTGAAAACTGAAGACCGCAATATTATCTTGTTCATGGTTACAGAGTTATAGGTGACCAAAGTTGCCCCCCACCCCCATAGTATAAGTATAGGGACATGAAAAAAATCAATGTCGGACCAAGAAGTTTCAAACTTTACTTTTAGTTGATAGGGCACCTGGTAGGTACTTGAAAACTGAAGACCGCAATATTATCTTGTTCATGGTTACAGAGTTATAGGTGACCAAAGTTGCCCCCCACCCCCATAGTATAAGTATAGGGACATGAAAAAAATCAATGTCTGACCAAGAAGTTTCAAACTTTACTTTTAGTTGATAGGGCACCTGGTAGGTACTTGAAAACTGAAGACCGCAATATTATCTTGTTCATGGTTACAGAGTTATAGGTGACCAAAGTTGCCCCCCACCCCCATAGTATAAGTATAGGGACATGAAAAAAATCAATGTCTGACCAAGAAGTTTCAAACTTTACTTTTAGTTGATAGGGCACCTGGTAGGTACTTGAAAACTGAAGACCGCAATATTATCTTGTTCATGGTTACAGAGTTATAGGTGACCAAAGTTGCCCCTCACCCCCATAGTATAAGTATAGGGACATTAAAAAAATCAATGTCTGACCAAGAAGTTTCAAACTTTACTTTTAGTTGATAGGGCACCTGGTAGGTACTTGAAAACTGAAGACCGCAATATTATCTTGTTCATGGTTACAGAGTTATAGGTGACCAAAGTTGCCCCCCACCTCCATAGTATAAGTATAGGGACATTAAAAAATTCAATGTCTGACCAAGAAGTTTCAAACTTTACTTTTAGTTGATAGGGCACCTGGTAGGTACTTGAAAACTGAAGACCGCAATATTACCTTGTTCATGGTTACAGAGTTATAGGTGACCAAAGTTGCCCCCCACCCCCATAGTATAAGTATAGGGACATGAAAAAAATCAATGTCTGACCAAGAAGTTTCAAACTTTACTTTTAGTTGATAGGGCACCTGGTAGGTATTTGAAAACTGAAGACCGCAATATTATCTTGTTCATGGTTACAGAGTTATAGGTGACCAAAGTTGCCCCCCACCCCCATAGTATAAGTATAGGGACATGAAAAAAATCAATGTCGGACCAAGAAGTTTCAAACTTTACTTTTAGTTGATAGGGCACCTGGTAGGTACTTGAAAACTGAAGACCGCAATATTATCTTGTTCATGGTTACAGAGTTATAGGTGACCAAAGTTGCCCCCCACCCCCATAGTATAAGTATAGGGACATGAAAAAAATCAATGTCTGACCAAGAAGTTTCAAACTTTACTTTTAGTTGATAGGGCACCTGGTAGGTACTTGAAAACTGAAGACCGCAATATTATCTTGTTCATGGTTACAGAGTTATAGGTGACCAAAGTTGCCCCCCACCCCCATAGTATAAGTATAGGGACATGAAAAAAATCAATGTCTGACCAAGAAGTTTCAAACTTTACTTTTAGTTGATAGGGCACCTGGTAGGTACTTGAAAACTGAAGACCGCAATATTATCTTGTTCATGGTTACAGAGTTATAGGTGACCAAAGTTGCCCCCCACCCCCATAGTATAAGTATAGGGACATGAAAAAAATCAATGTCGGACCAAGAAGTTTCAAACTTTACTTTTAGTTGATAGGGCACCTGGTAGGTACTTGAAAACTGAAGACCGCAATATTATCTTGTTCATGGTTACAGAGTTATAGGTGACCAAAGTTGCCCCCCACCCCCATAGTATAAGTATAGGGACATGAAAAAAATCAATGTCGGACCAAGAAGTTTCAAACTTTACTTTTAGTTGATAGGGCACCTGGTAGGTACTTGAAAACTGAAGACCGCAATATTATCTTGTTCATGGTTACAGAGTTATAGGTGACCAAAGTTGCCCCCCACCCTCATAGTATAAGAATAGGGACATGAAAAAAATCAATGTCGGACCAAGAAGTTTCAAACTTTACTTTTAGTTGATAGGGCACCTGGTAGGTACTTGAAAACTGAAGACCGCAATATTATCTTGTTCATGGTTACAGAGTTATAGGTGACCAAAGTTGCCCCCCACCCCCATAGTATAAGAATAGGGACATGAAAAAAATCAATGTCTGACCAAGAAGTTTCAAACTTTACTTTTAGTTGATAGGGCACCTGGTAGGTACTTGAAAACTGAAGACCGCAATATTATCTTGTTCATGGTTACAGAGTTATAGGTGACCAAAGTTGCCCCCCACCCCCATAGTATAAGTATAGGGACATGAAAAAAATCAATGTCGGACCAAGAAGTTTCAAACTTTACTTTTAGTTGATAGGGCACCTGGTAGGTACTTGAAAACTGAAGACCGCAATATTATTGTGTTCATGGTTACAGAGTTATAGGTGACCAAAGTTGCCCCCCACCCCCATAGTATTAGAATAGGGACATGAAAAAAATCAATGTCTGACGAAGAAGTTTCAAACTTTACTTTTAGTTGATAGGGCACCTGGTAGGTACTTGAAAACTGAAGACCGCAATATTATCTTGTTCATGGTTACAGAGTTATAGGTGACCAAAGTTGCCCCCCACCCCCATAGTATAAGTATAGGGACATGAAAAAAAATCAATGTCGGACCAAGAAGTTTCAAACTTTACTTTTAGTTGATAGGGCACCTGGTAGGTACTTGAAAACTGAAGACCGCAATATTATCTTGTTCATGGTTACAGAGTTATAGGTGACCAAAGTTGCCCCCCACCCCCATAGTATAAGAATAGGGACATGAAAAAAATCAATGTCGGACCAAGAAGTTTCAAACTTTACTTTTAGTTGATAGGGCACCTGGTAGGTACTTGAAAACTGAAGACCGCAATATTATCTTGTTCATGGTTACAGAGTTATAGGTGACCAAAGTTGCCCCCCACCCCCATAGTATAAGTATAGGGACATGAAAAAAATCAATGTCGGACCAAGAAGTTTCAAACTTTACTTTTAGTTGATAGGGCACCTGGTAGGTACTTGAAAACTGAAGACCGCAATATTATCTTGTTCATGGTTACAGAGTTATAGGTGACCAAAGTTGCCCCCCATCCCCATAGTATAAGAATAGGGACATGAAAAAAATCAATGTCTGACCAAGAAGTTTCAAACTTTACTTTTAGTTGATAGGGCACCTGGTAGGTACTTGAAAACTGAAGACCGCAATATTATCTTGTTCATGGTTACAGAGTTATAGGTGACCAAAGTTGCCCCCCACCCCCATAGTATAAGTATAGGGACATGAAAAAAATCAATGTCTGACCAAGAAGTTTCAAACTTTACTTTTAGTTGATAGGGCACCTGGTAGGTACTTGAAAACTGAAGACCGCAATATTATCTTGTTCATGGTTACAGAGTTATAGGTGACCAAAGTTGCCCCCCACCCCCATAGTATAAGTATAGGGACATGAAAAAAATCAATGTCTGACCAAGAAGTTTCAAACTTTACTTTTAGTTGATAGGGCACCCGGTAGGTACTTGAAAACTGAAGACCGCAATATTATCTTGTTCATGGTTACAGAGTTATAGGTGACCAAAGTTGCCCCCCACCCCCATAGTATAAGTATAGGGACATGAAAAAAATCAATGTCGGACCAAGAAGTTTCAAACTTTACTTTTAGTTGATAGGGCACCTGGTAGGTACTTGAAAACTGAAGACCGCAATATTATCTTGTTCATGGTTACAGAGTTATAGGTGACCAAAGTTGCCCCCCACCCCCATAGTATAAGTATAGGGACATGAAAAAAATCAATGTCGGACCAAGAAGTTTCAAACTTTACTTTTAGTTGATAGGGCACCTGGTAGGTACTTGAAAACTGAAGACCGCAATATTATTGTGTTCATGGTTACAGAGTTATAGGTGACCAAAGTTGCCCCCCACCCCCATAGTATAAGAATAGGGACATGAAAAAAATCAATGTCTGACCAAGAAGTTTCAAACTTTACTTTTAGTTGATAGGGCACCTGGTAGGTACTTGAAAACTGAAGACCGCAATATTATCTTGTTCATGATTACAGAGTTATAGGTGACCAAAGTTGCCCGCCACCCCCATAGTATAAGTATAGGGACATGAAAAAAATCAATGTCTGACCAAGAAGTTTCAAACTTTACTTTTAGTTGATAGGGCACCTGGTAGGTACTTGAAAACTGAAGACCGCAATATTATCTTGTTCATGGTTACAGAGTTATAGGTGACCAAAGTTGCCCCCCACCCCCATAGTATAAGTATAGGGACATAAAAAAAATCAATGTCGGACCAAGAAGTTTCAAACTTTACTTTTAGTTGATAGGGCACCTGGTAGGTACTTGAAAACTGAAGACCGCAATATTATCTTGTTCATGGTTACAGAGTTATAGGTGACCAAAGTTGTCCCCCATCCCCATAGTATAAGAATAGGGACATGAAAAAAATCAATGTCTGACCAAGAAGTTTCAAACTTTACTTTTAGTTGATAGGGCACCTGGTAGGTACTTGAAAACTGAAGACCGCAATATTATCTTGTTCATGGTTACAGAGTTATAGGTGACCAAAGTTGCCCCCCACCCCCATAGTATAAGAATAGGGACATGAAAAAAATCAATGTCGGACCAAGAAGTTTCAAACTTTACTTTTTGTTGATAGGGCACCTGGTAGGTACTTGAAAACTGAAGACCGCAATATTATCTTGTTCATGGTTACAGAGTTATAGGTGACCAAAGTTGCCCCCCACCCCCATAGTATAAGTATAGGGACATGAAAAAAATCAATGTCTGACCAAGAAGTTTCAAACTTTACTTTTAGTTGATAGGGCACCTGGTAGGTACTTGAAAACTGAAGACCGCAATATTATCTTGTTCATGGTTACAGAGTTATAGGTGACCAAAGTTGCCCCCCACCCCCATAGTATAAGTATAGGGACATAAAAAAAATCAATGTCGGACCAAGAAGTTTCAAACTTTACTTTTAGTTGATAGGGCACCTGGTAGGTACTTGAAAACTGAAGACCGCAATATTATCTTGTTCATGGTTACAGAGTTATAGGTGACCAAAGTTGCCCCCCACCCCCATAGTATAAGTATAGGGACATAAAAAAAATCAATGTCGGACCAAGAAGTTTCAAACTTTACTTTTAGTTGATAGGGCACCTGGTAGGTATTTGAAAACTGAAGACCGCAATATTATCTTGTTCATGGTTACAGAGTTATAGGTGACCAAAGTTGCCCCCCACCCCCATAGTATAAGTATAGTGACATTAGAAAAATTCAATGTCTGACCAAGAAGTTTCAAACTTTACTTTTAGTTGATAGGGCACCTGGTAGGTATTTGAAAACTGAAGACCGCAATATTATCTTGTTCATGGTTACAGAGTTATAGGTGACCAAAGTTGCCCCCCACCCCCATAGTATAAGTATAGGGACATGAAAAAAATCAATGTCTGACCAAGAAGTTTCAAACTTTACTTTTAGTTGATAGGGCACCTGGTAGGTACTTGGAAACTGAAGACCGCAATATTATCTTGTTCATGGTTACAGAGTTATAGGTGACCAAAGTTGCCCCCCACCCCCATAGTATAGGTATAGGGACATGAAAAAAATCAATGTCTGACCAAGAAGTTTCAAACTTTACTTTTAGTTGATAGGGCACCTGGTAGGTACTTGAAAACTGAAGACCGCAATATTATCTTGTTCATGGTTACAGAGTTATAGGTGACCAAAGTTGCCCCCCACCCCCATAGTATAAGTATAGGGACATGAAAAAAATCAATGTCTGACCAAGAAGTTTCAAACTTTACTTTTAGTTGATAGGGCACCTGGTAGGTACTTGAAAACTGAAGACCGCAATATTATCTTGTTCATGGTTACAGAGTAATAGGTGACCAAAGTTGCCCCCCACCCCCATAGTATAAGTATAGGGACATGAAAAAAATCAATGTCTGACCAAGAAGTTTCAAACTTTACTTTTAGTTGATAGGGCACCTGGTAGGTACTTGAAAACTGAAGACCGCAATATTATCTTGTTCATGGTTACAGAGTTATAGGTGACCAAAGTTGCCCCCCACCCCCATAGTATAAGTATAGGGACATGAAAAAAATCAATGTCTGACCAAGAAGTTTCAAACTTTACTTTTAGTTGATAGGGCACCTGGTAGGTACTTGAAAACTGAAGACCGCAATATTATCTTGTTCATGGTTACAGAGTTATAGGTGACCAAAGTTGCCCCCCACCCCCATAGTATAAGTATAGGGACATGAAAAAAATCAATGTCTGACCAAAAAGTTTCAAACTTTACTTTTAGTTGATAGGGCACCTGGTAGGTACTTGAAAACTGAAGACCGCAATATTATCTTGTTCATGGTTACAGAGTTATAGGTGACCAAAGTTGCCCCCCACCCCCATAGTATAAGTATAGGGACATGAAAAAAAACCAATGTCGGACCAAGAAGTTTCAAACTTTACTTTTAGTTGATAGGGCACCTGGTAGGTACTTGAAAACTGAAGACCGCAATATTATCTTGTTCATGGTTACAGAGTTATAGGTGACCAAAGTTGCCCCCCACCCCCATAGTATAAGTATAGGGACATGAAAAAAATCAATGTCGGACCAAGAAGTTTCAAACTTTACTTTTAGTTGATAGGGCACCTGGTAGGTACTTGAAAACTGAAGACCGCAATATTATCTTGTTCATGGTTACAGAGTTATAGGTGACCAAAGTTGCCCCCCACCCCCATAGTATAAGTATAGGGACATGAAAAAAAACCAATGTCGGACCAAGAAGTTTCAAACTTTACTTTTAGTTGATTAGGCACCTGGTAGGTACTTGAAAACTGAAGACCGCAATATTATCTTGTTCATGGTTACAGAGTTATAGGTGACCAAAGTTGCCCCCCACCCCCATAGTATAAGTATAGGGACATGAAAAAAATCAATGTCTGACCAAGAAGTTTCAAACTTTACTTTTAGTTGATAGGGCACCTGGTAGGTACTTGAAAACTGAAGACCGCAATATTATCTTGTTCATGGTTACAGAGTTATAGGTGACCAAAGTTGCCCCCCACCCCCATAGTATAAGTATAGGGACATGAAAAAAAACCAATGTCGGACCAAGAAGTTTCAAACTTTACTTTTAGTTGATAGGGCACCTGGTAGGTACTTGGAAACTGAAGACCGCAATATTATCTTGTTCATGGTTACAGAGTTATAGGTGACCAAAGTTGCCCCCCACCCCCATAGTATAGGTATAGGGACATGAAAAAAATCAATGTCTGACCAAGAAGTTTCAAACTTTACTTTTAGTTGATAGGGCACCTGGTAGGTACTTGAAAACTGAAGACCGCAATATTATCTTGTTCATGGTTACAGAGTTATAGGTGACCAAAGTTGCCCCCCACCCCCATAGTATAAGTATAGGGACATGAAAAAAATCAATGTCTGACCAAGAAGTTTCAAACTTTACTTTTAGTTGATAGGGCACCTGGTAGGTACTTGAAAACTGAAGATCGCAATATTATCTTGTTCATGGTTACAGAGTAATAGGTGACCAAAGTTGCCCCCCACCCCCATAGTATAAGTATAGGGACATGAAAAAAATCAATGTCTGACCAAGAAGTTTCAAACTTTACTTTTAGTTGATAGGGCACCTGGTAGGTACTTGAAAACTGAAGACCGCAATATTATCTTGTTCATGGTTACAGAGTTATAGGTGACCAAAGTTGCCCCCCACCCCCATAGTATAAGTATAGGGACATGAAAAAAATCAATGTCTGACCAAGAAGTTTCAAACTTTACTTTTAGTTGATAGGGCACCTGGTAGGTACTTGAAAACTGAAGACCGCAATATTATCTTGTTCATGGTTACAGAGTTATAGGTGACCAAAGTTGCCCCCCACCCCCATAGTATAAGTATAGGGACATGAAAAAAATCAATGTCTGACCAAAAAGTTTCAAACTTTACTTTTAGTTGATAGGGCACCTGGTAGGTACTTGAAAACTGAAGACCGCAATATTATCTTGTTCATGGTTACAGAGTTATAGGTGACCAAAGTTGCCCCCCACCCCCATAGTATAAGTATAGGGACATGAAAAAAAACCAATGTCGGACCAAGAAGTTTCAAACTTTACTTTTAGTTGATAGGGCACCTGGTAGGTACTTGAAAACTGAAGACCGCAATATTATCTTGTTCATGGTTACAGAGTTATAGGTGACCAAAGTTGCCCCCCACCCCCATAGTATAAGTATAGGGACATGAAAAAAATCAATGTCGGACCAAGAAGTTTCAAACTTTACTTTTAGTTGATAGGGCACCTGGTAGGTACTTGAAAACTGAAGACCGCAATATTATCTTGTTCATGGTTACAGAGTTATAGGTGACCAAAGTTGCCCCCCACCCCCATAGTATAAGTATAGGGACATGAAAAAAAACCAATGTCGGACCAAGAAGTTTCAAACTTTACTTTTAGTTGATTAGGCACCTGGTAGGTACTTGAAAACTGAAGACCGCAATATTATCTTGTTCATGGTTACAGAGTTATAGGTGACCAAAGTTGCCCCCCACCCCCATAGTATAAGTATAGGGACATGAAAAAAATCAATGTCGGACCAAGAAGTTTCAAACTTTACTTTTAGTTGATAGGGCACCTGGTAGGTACTTGAAAACTGAAGACCGCAATATTATCTTGTTCATGGTTACAGAGTTATAGGTGACCAAAGTTGCCCCCCATCCCCATAGTATAAGTATAGGGACATGAAAAAAATCAATGTCGGACCAAGAAGTTTCAAACTTTACTTTTAGTTGATAGGGCACCTGGTAGGTACTTGAAAACTGAAGACCGCAATATTATCTTGTTCATGGTTACAGAGTTATAGGTGACCAAAGTTGCCCCCCAACCCCATAGTATAAGAATAGGGACATGAAAAAATCAATGTCTGACCAAGAAGTTTCAAACTTTACTTTTAGTTGATAGGGCACCTGGTAGGTACTTGAAAACTGAAGACCGCAATATTATCTTGTTCATGGTTACAGAGTTATAGGTGACCAAAGTTGCCCCCCACCCCCATAGTATAAGTATAGGGACATGAAAAAAATCAATGTCGGACCAAGAAGTTTCAAACTTTACTTTTAGTTGATAGGGCACCTGGTAGGTACTTGAAAACTGAAGACCGCAATATTATCTTGTTCATGGTTACAGAGTTATAGGTGACCAAAGTTGCCCCCCACCCCCATAGTATAAGTATAGGGACATGAAAAAAATCAATGTCTGACCAAGAAGTTTCAAACTTTACTTTTAGTTGATAGGGCACCTGGTAGGTACTTGAAAACTGAAGATCGCAATATTATCTTGTTCATGGTTACAGAGTAATAGGTGACCAAAGTTGCCCCCCACCCCCATAGTATAAGTATAGGGACATGAAAAAAATCAATGTCTGACCAAGAAGTTTCAAACTTTACTTTTAGTTGATAGGGCACCTGGTAGGTACTTGAAAACTGAAGACCGCAATATTATCTTGTTCATGGTTACAGAGTTATAGGTGACCAAAGTTGCCCCCCACCCCCATAGTATAAGTATAGGGACATGAAAAAAATCAATGTCTGACCAAGAAGTTTCAAACTTTACTTTTAGTTGATAGGGCACCTGGTAGGTACTTGAAAACTGAAGACCGCAATATTATCTTGTTCATGGTTACAGAGTTATAGGTGACCAAAGTTGCCCCCCACCCCCATAGTATAAGTATAGGGACATGAAAAAAATCAATGTCTGACCAAAAAGTTTCAAACTTTACTTTTAGTTGATAGGGCACCTGGTAGGTACTTGAAAACTGAAGACCGCAATATTATCTTGTTCATGGTTACAGAGTTATAGGTGACCAAAGTTGCCCCCCACCCCCATAGTATAAGTATAGGGACATGAAAAAAAACCAATGTCGGACCAAGAAGTTTCAAACTTTACTTTTAGTTGATAGGGCACCTGGTAGGTACTTGAAAACTGAAGACCGCAATATTATCTTGTTCATGGTTACAGAGTTATAGGTGACCAAAGTTGCCCCCCACCCCCATAGTATAAGTATAGGGACATGAAAAAAATCAATGTCGGACCAAGAAGTTTCAAACTTTACTTTTAGTTGATAGGGCACCTGGTAGGTACTTGAAAACTGAAGACCGCAATATTATCTTGTTCATGGTTACAGAGTTATAGGTGACCAAAGTTGCCCCCCACCCCCATAGTATAAGTATAGGGACATGAAAAAAAACCAATGTCGGACCAAGAAGTTTCAAACTTTACTTTTAGTTGATTAGGCACCTGGTAGGTACTTGAAAACTGAAGACCGCAATATTATCTTGTTCATGGTTACAGAGTTATAGGTGACCAAAGTTGCCCCCCACCCCCATAGTATAAGTATAGGGACATGAAAAAAATCAATGTCTGACCAAGAAGTTTCAAACTTTACTTTTAGTTGATAGGGCACCTGGTAGGTACTTGAAAACTGAAGACCGCAATATTATCTTGTTCATGGTTACAGAGTTATAGGTGACCAAAGTTGCCCCCCACCCCCATAGTATAAGAATAGGGACATGAAAAAAATCAATGTCGGACCAAGAAGTTTCAAACTTTACTTTTAGTTGATAGGGCACCTGGTAGGTACTTGAAAACTGAAGACCGCAATATTATCTTGTTCATGGTTACAGAGTTATAGGTGACCAAAGTTGCCCCCCACCCCCATAGTATAAGTATAGGGACATGAAAAAAATCAATGTCGGACCAAGAAGTTTCAAACTTTACTTTTAGTTGATAGGGCACCTGGTAGGTACTTGAAAACTGAAGACCGCAATATTATCTTGTTCATGGTTACAGAGTTATAGGTGACCAAAGTTGCCCCCCACCCCCATAGTATAAGTATAGGGACATGAAAAAAATCAATGTCGGACCAAGAAGTTTCAAACTTTACTTTTAGTTGATAGGGCACCTGGTAGGTACTTGAAAACTGAAGACCGCAATATTATCTTGTTCATGGTTACAGAGTTATAGGTGACCAAAGTTGCCCCCCACCCCCATAGTATAAGTATAGGGACATGAAAAAAATCAATGTCGGACCAAGAAGTTTCAAACTTTACTTTTAGTTGATAGGGCACCTGGTAGGTACTTGAAAACTGAAGACCGCAATATTATCTTGTTCATGGTTACAGAGTTATAGGTGACCAAAGTTGCCCCCCACTCCCATAGTATAAGTATAGGGACATGAAAAAAATCAATGTCTGACCAAGAAGTTTCAAACTTTACTTTTAGTTGATAGGGCACCTGGTAGGTATTTGAAAACTGAAGACCGCAATATTATCTTGTTCATGGTTACAGAGTTATAGGTGACCAAAGTTGCCCCCCACCCCCATAGTATAAGTATAGTGACATTAGAAAAATTCAATGTCTGACCAAGAAGTTTAAAACTTTACTTTTAGTTGATAGGGCACCTGGTAGGTATTTGAAAACTGAAGACCGCAATATTATCTTGTTCATGGTTACAGAGTTATAGGTGACCAAAGTTGCCCCCCACCCCCATAGTATAAGTATAGGGACATGAAAAAAATCAATGTCTGACCAAGAAGTTTCAAACTTTACTTTAGTTGATAGGGCACCTGGTAGGTACTTGGAAACTGAAGACCGCAATATTATCTTGTTCATGGTTACAGAGTTATAGGTGACCAAAGTTGCCCCCCACCCCCATAGTATAGGTATAGGGACATGAAAAAAATCAATGTCTGACCAAGAAGTTTCAAACTTTACTTTTAGTTGATAGGGCACCTGGTAGGTACTTGAAAACTGAACACCGCAATATTATCTTGTTCATGGTTACAGAGTTATAGGTGACCAAAGTTGCCCCCCACCCCCATAGTATAAGTATAGGGACATGAAAAAAATCAATGTCGGACCAAGAAGTTTCAAACTTTACTTTTAGTTGATAGGGCACCTGGTAGGTACTTGAAAACTGAAGACCGCAATATTATCTTGTTCATGGTTACAGAGTAATAGGTGACCAAAGTTGCCCCCCACCCCCATAGTATAAGTATAGGGACATGAAAAAAATCAATGTCTGACCAAGAAGTTTCAAACTTTACTTTTAGTTGATAGGGCACCTGGTAGGTACTTGAAAACTGAAGACCGCAATATTATCTTGTTCATGGTTACAGAGTTATAGGTGACCAAAGTTGCCCCCCACCCCCATAGTATAAGTATAGGGACATGAAAAAAATCAATGTCTGACCAAGAAGTTTCAAACTTTACTTTTAGTTGATAGGGCACCTGGTAGGTACTTGAAAACTGAAGACCGCAATATTATCTTGTTCATGGTTACAGAGTTATAGGTGACCAAAGTTGCCCCCCACCCCCATAGTATAAGTATAGGGACATGAAAAAAATCAATGTCTGACCAAAAAGTTTCAAACTTTACTTTTAGTTGATAGGGCACCTGGTAGGTACTTGAAAACTGAAGACCGCAATATTATCTTGTTCATGGTTACAGAGTTATAGGTGACCAAAGTTGCCCCCCACCCCCATAGTATAAGTATAGGGACATGAAAAAAAACCAATGTCGGACCAAGAAGTTTCAAACTTTACTTTTAGTTGATAGGGCACCTGGTAGGTACTTGAAAACTGAAGACCGCAATATTATCTTGTTCATGGTTACAGAGTTATAGGTGACCAAAGTTGCCCCCCACCCCCATAGTATAAGTATAGGGACATGAAAAAAATCAATGTCTGACCAAGAAGTTTCAAACTTTACTTTTAGTTGATAGGGCACCTGGTAGGTACTTGAAAACTGAAGACCGCAATATTATCTTGTTCATGGTTACAGAGTTATAGGTGACCAAAGTTGCCCCCCGTCCCCATAGTATAAGTATAGGGACATGAAAAAAATCAATGTCTGACCAAGAAGTTTCAAACTTTACTTTTAGTTGATAGGGCACCTGGTAGGTACTTGAAAACTGAACACCGCAATATTATCTTGTTCATGGTTACAGAGTTATAGGTGACCAAAGTTGCCCCCCACCCCCATAGTATAAGAATAGGGACATGAAAAAAATCAATGTCTGACCAAGAAGTTTCAAACTTTACTTTTAGTTGATAGGGCACCTGGTAGGTACTTGAAAACTGAAGACCGCAATATTATCTTGTTCATGGTTACAGAGTTATAGGTGACCAAAGTTGCCCCCCACCCCCATAGTATAAGAATAGGGACATGAAAAAAATCAATGTCGGACCAAGAAGTTTCAAACTTTACTTTTTGTTGATAGGGCCCCTGGTAGGTACTTGAAAACTGAAGACCGCAATATTATCTTGTTCATGGTTACAGAGTTATAGGTGACCAAAGTTGCCCCCCACCCCCATAGTATAAGTATAGGGACATGAAAAAAATCAATGTCGGACCAAGAAGTTTCAAACTTTACTTTTAGTTGATAGGGCACCTGGTAGGTACTTGAAAACTGAAGACCGCAATATTATCTTGTTCATGGTTACAGAGTTATAGGTGACCAAAGTTGCCCCCCACCCCCATAGTATAAGAATAGGGACATGAAAAAAATAAATGTCTGACCAAGAAGTTTCAAACTTTACTTTTAGTTGATAGGGCACCTGGTAGGTACTTGAAAACTGAAGACCGCAATATTATCTTGTTCATGGTTACAGAGTTATAGGTGACCAAAGTTGCCCCCCACCCCCATAGTATAAGAATAGGGACATGAAAAAAATCAATGTCGGACCAAGAAGTTTCAAACTTTACTTTTTGTTGATAGGGCCCCTGGTAGGTACTTGAAAACTGAAGACCGCAATATTATCTTGTTCATGGTTACAGAGTTATAGGTGACCAAAGTTGCCCCCCACCCCCATAGTATAAGTATAGGGACATGAAAAAAATCAATGTCGGACCAAGAAGTTTCAAACTTTACTTTTAGTTGATAGGGCACCTGGTAGGTACTTGAAAACTGAAGACCGCAATATTATCTTGTTCATGGTTACAGAGTTATAGGTGACCAAAGTTGCCCCCCACCCCCATAGTATAAGTATAGGGACATGAAAAAAATCAATGTCGGACCAAGAAGTTTCAAACTTTACTTTTAGTTGATAGGGCACCTGGTAGGTACTTGAAAACTGAAGACCGCAATATTATCTTGTTCATGGTTACAGAGTTATAGGTGACCAAAGTTGCCCCCCACCCCCATAGTATAAGAATAGGGACATGAAAAAAATCAATGTCGGACCAAGAAGTTTCAAACTTTACTTTTAGTTAATAGGGCACCTGGTAGGTACTTGAAAACTGAAGACCGCAATATTATCTTGTTCATGGTTACAGAGTTATAGGTGACCAAAGTTGCCCCCCACCCCCATAGTATAGGTATAGGGACATGAAAAAAATCAATGTCTGACCAAGAAGTTTCAAACTTTACTTTTAGTTGATAGGGCACCTGGTAGGTACTTGAAAACTGAACACCGCAATATTATCTTGTTCATGGTTACAGAGTTATAGGTGACCAAAGTTGCCCCCCACCCCCATAGTATAAGTATAGGGACATGAAAAAAATCAATGTCTGACCAAGAAGTTTCAAACTTTACTTTTAGTTGATAGGGCACCTGGTAGGTACTTGAAAACTGAAGACCGCAATATTATCTTGTTCATGGTTACAGAGTAATAGGTGACCAAAGTTGCCCCCCACCCCCATAGTATAAGTATAGGGACATGAAAAAAATCAATGTCTGACCAAGAAGTTTCAAACTTTACTTTTAGTTGATAGGGCACCTGGTAGGTACTTGAAAACTGAAGACCGCAATATTATCTTGTGCATGGTTACAGAGTTATAGGTGACCAAAGTTGCCCCCCACCCCCATAGTATAAGTATAGGGACATGAAAAAAATCAATGTCTGACCAAGAAGTTTCAAACTTTACTTTTAGTTGATAGGGCACCTGGTAGGTACTTGAAAACTGAAGACCGCAATATTATCTTGTTCATGGTTACAGAGTTATAGGTGACCAAAGTTGCCCCCCACCCCCATAGTATAAGTATAGGGACATGAAAAAAATCAATGTCTGACCAAAAAGTTTCAAACTTTACTTTTAGTTGATAGGGCACCTGGTAGGTACTTGAAAACTGAAGACCGCAATATTATCTTGTTCATGGTTACAGAGTTATAGGTGACCAAAGTTGCCCCCCACCCCCATAGTATAAGTATAGGGACATGAAAAAAAACCAATGTCGGACCAAGAAGTTTCAAACTTTACTTTTAGTTGATAGGGCACCTGGTAGGTACTTGAAAACTGAAGACCGCAATATTATCTTGTTCATGGTTACAGAGTTATAGGTGACCAAAGTTGCCCCCCACCCCCATAGTATAAGTATAGGGACATGAAAAAAATCAATGTCGGACCAAGAAGTTTCAAACTTTACTTTTAGTTGATAGGGCACCTGGTAGGTACTTGAAAACTGAAGACCGCAATATTATCTTGTTCATGGTTACAGAGTTATAGGTGACCAAAGTTGCCCCCCACCCCCATAGTATAAGTATAGGGACATGAAAAAAAACCAATGTCGGACCAAGAAGTTTCAAACTTTACTTTTAGTTGATTAGGCACCTGGTAGGTACTTGAAAACTGAAGACCGCAATATTATCTTGTTCATGGTTACAGAGTTATAGGTGACCAAAGTTGCCCCCCACCCCCATAGTATAAGTATAGGGACATGAAAAAAATCAATGTCGGACCAAGAAGTTTCAAACTTTACTTTTAGTTGATAGGGCACCTGGTAGGTACTTGAAAACTGAAGACCGCAATATTATCTTGTTCATGGTTACAGAGTTATAGGTGACCAAAGTTGCCCCCCACTCCCATAGTATAAGTATAGGGACATGAAAAAAATCAATGTCTGACCAAGAAGTTTCAAACTTTACTTTTAGTTGATAGGGCACCTGGTAGGTACTTGAAAACTGAAGACCGCAATATTATCTTGTTCATGGTTACAGAGTTATAGGTGACCAAAGTTGCCCCCCACCCCCATAGTATAAGTATAGGGACATGAAAAAAATCAATGTCGGACCAAGAAGTTTCAAACTTTACTTTTAGTTGATAGGGCACCTGGTAGGTACTTGAAAACTGAAGACCGCAATATTATCTTGTTCATGGTTACAGAGTTATAGGTGACCAAAGTTGCCCCCCAACCCCATAGTATAAGAATAGGGACATGAAAAAATCAATGTCTGACCAAGAAGTTTCAAACTTTACTTTTAGTTGATAGGGCACCTGGTAGGTACTTGAAAACTGAAGACCGCAATATTATCTTGTTCATGGTTACAGAGTTATAGGTGACCAAAGTTGCCCCCCACCTCCATAGTATAAGTATAGGGACATTAAAAAATTCAATGTCTGACCAAGAAGTTTCAAACTTTACTTTTAGTTGATAGGGCACCTGGTAGGTACTTGAAAACTGAAGACCGCAATATTACCTTGTTCATGGTTACAGAGTTATAGGTGACCAAAGTTGCCCCCCACCCCCATAGTATAAGTATAGGGACATGAAAAAAATCAATGTCTGACCAAGAAGTTTCAAACTTTACTTTTAGTTGATAGGGCACCTGGTAGGTATTTGAAAACTGAAGACCGCAATATTATCTTGTTCATGGTTACAGAGTTATAGGTGACCAAAGTTGCCCCCCACCCCCATAGTATACGTATAGTGACATTAGAAAAATTCAATGTCTGACCAAGAAGTTTCAAACTTTACTTTTAGTTGATAGGGCACCTGGTAGGTATTTGAAAACTGAAGACCGCAATATTATCTTGTTCATGGTTACAGAGTTATAGGTGACCAAAATTGCCCCCCACCCCCATAGTATAAGTATAGGGACATGAAAAAAATCAATGTCTGACCAAGAAGTTTCAAACTTTACTTTTAGTTGATAGGGCACCTGGTAGGTACTTGGAAACTGAAGACCGCAATATTATCTTGTTCATGGTTACAGAGTTATAGGTGACCAAAGTTGCCCCCCACCCCCATAGTATAGGTATAGGGACATGAAAAAAATCAATGTCTGACCAAGAAGTTTCAAACTTTACTTTTAGTTGATAGGGCACCTGGTAGGTACTTGAAAACTGAACACCGCAATATTATCTTGTTCATGGTTACAGAGTTATAGGTGACCAAAGTTGCCCCCCACCCCCATAGTATAAGTATAGGGACATGAAAAAAATCAATGTCGGACCAAGAAGTTTCAAACTTTACTTTTAGTTGATAGGGCACCTGGTAGGTACTTGAAAACTGAAGACCGCAATATTATCTTGTTCATGGTTACAGAGTAATAGGTGACCAAAGTTGCCCCCCACCCCCATAGTATAAGTATAGGGACATGAAAAAAATCAATGTCTGACCAAGAAGTTTCAAACTTTACTTTTAGTTGATAGGGCACCTGGTAGGTACTTGAAAACTGAAGACCGCAATATTATCTTGTGCATGGTTACAGAGTTATAGGTGACCAAAGTTGCCCCCCACCCCCATAGTATAAGTATAGGGACATGAAAAAAATCAATGTCTGACCAAGAAGTTTCAAACTTTACTTTTAGTTGATAGGGCACCTGGTAGGTACTTGAAAACTGAAGACCGCAATATTATCTTGTTCATGGTTACAGAGTTATAGGTGACCAAAGTTGCCCCCCACCCCCATAGTATAAGTATAGGGACATGAAAAAAATCAATGTCTGACCAAAAAGTTTCAAACTTTACTTTTAGTTGATAGGGCACCTGGTAGGTACTTGAAAACTGAAGACCGCAATATTATCTTGTTCATGGTTACAGAGTTATAGGTGACCAAAGTTGCCCCCCACCCCCATAGTATAAGTATAGGGACATGAAAAAAAACCAATGTCGGACCAAGAAGTTTCAAACTTTACTTTTAGTTGATAGGGCACCTGGTAGGTACTTGAAAACTGAACACCGCAATATTATCTTGTTCATGGTTACAGAGTTATAGGTGACCAAAGTTGCCCCCCACCCCCATAGTATAAGTATAGGGACATGAAAAAAATCAATGTCTGACCAAGAAGTTTCAAACTTTACTTTTAGTTGATAGGGCACCTGGTAGGTACTTGAAAACTGAAGACCGCAATATTATCTTGTTCATGGTTACAGAGTAATAGGTGACCAAAGTTGCCCCCCACCCCCATAGTATAAGTATAGGGACATGAAAAAAATCAATGTCTGACCAAGAAGTTTCAAACTTTACTTTTAGTTGATAGGGCACCTGGTAGGTACTTGAAAACTGAAGACCGCAATATTATCTTGTGCATGGTTACAGAGTTATAGGTGACCAAAGTTGCCCCCCACCCCCATAGTATAAGTATAGGGACATGAAAAAAATCAATGTCTGACCAAGAAGTTTCAAACTTTACTTTTAGTTGATAGGGCACCTGGTAGGTACTTGAAAACTGAAGACCGCAATATTATCTTGTTCATGGTTACAGAGTTATAGGTGACCAAAGTTGCCCCCCACCCCCATAGTATAAGTATAGGGACATGAAAAAAATCAATGTCTGACCAAAAAGTTTCAAACTTTACTTTTAGTTGATAGGGCACCTGGTAGGTACTTGAAAACTGAAGACCGCAATATTATCTTGTTCATGGTTACAGAGTTATAGGTGACCAAAGTTGCCCCCCACCCCCATAGTATAAGTATAGGGACATGAAAAAAAACCAATGTCGGACCAAGAAGTTTCAAACTTTACTTTTAGTTGATAGGGCACCTGGTAGGTACTTGAAAACTGAAGACCGCAATATTATCTTGTTCATGGTTACAGAGTTATAGGTGACCAAAGTTGCCCCCCACCCCCATAGTATAAGTATAGGGACATGAAAAAAATCAATGTCGGACCAAGAAGTTTCAAACTTTACTTTTAGTTGATAGGGCACCTGGTAGGTACTTGAAAACTGAAGACCGCAATATTATCTTGTTCATGGTTACAGAGTTATAGGTGACCAAAGTTGCCCCCCACCCCCATAGTATAAGTATAGGGACATGAAAAAAAACCAATGTCGGACCAAGAAGTTTCAAACTTTACTTTTAGTTGATTAGGCACCTGGTAGGTACTTGAAAACTGAAGACCGCAATATTATCTTGTTCATGGTTACAGAGTTATAGGTGACCAAAGTTGCCCCCCACCCCCATAGTATAAGTATAGGGACATGAAAAAAATCAATGTCTGACCAAGAAGTTTCAAACTTTACTTTTAGTTGATAGGGCACCTGGTAGGTACTTGAAAACTGAAGACCGCAATATTATCTTGTTCATGGTTACAGAGTTATAGGTGACCAAAGTTGCCCCCCACCCCCATAGTATAAGAATAGGGACATGAAAAAAATCAATGTCGGACCAAGAAGTTTCAAACTTTACTTTTAGTTGATAGGGCACCTGGTAGGTACTTGAAAACTGAAGACCGCAATATTATCTTGTTCATGGTTACAGAGTTATAGGTGACCAAAGTTGCCCCCCACCCCCATAGTATAAGTATAGGGACATGAAAAAAATCAATGTCGGACCAAGAAGTTTCAAACTTTACTTTTAGTTGATAGGGCACCTGGTAGGTACTTGAAAACTGAAGACCGCAATATTATCTTGTTCATGGTTACAGAGTTATAGGTGACCAAAGTTGCCCCCCACCCCCATAGTATAAGTATAGGGACATGAAAAAAATCAATGTCTGACCAAGAAGTTTCAAACTTTACTTTTAGTTGATAGGGCACCTGGTAGGTACTTGAAAACTGAAGACCGCAATATTATCTTGTTCATGGTTACAGAGTTATAGGTGACCAAAGTTGCCCCCCACCCCCATAGTATAAGTATAGGGACATGAAAAAAATCAATGTCGGACCAAGAAGTTTCAAACTTTACTTTTAGTTGATAGGGCACCTGGTAGGTACTTGAAAACTGAAGACCGCAATATTATCTTGTTCATGGTTACAGAGTTATAGGTGACCAAAGTTGCCCCCCAACCCCATAGTATAAGAATAGGGACATGAAAAAATCAATGTCTGACCAAGAAGTTTCAAACTTTACTTTTAGTTGATAGGGCACCTGGTAGGTACTTGAAAACTGAAGACCGCAATATTATCTTGTTCATGGTTACAGAGTTATAGGTGACCAAAGTTGCCCCCCACCTCCATAGTATAAGTATAGGGACATTAAAAAATTCAATGTCTGACCAAGAAGTTTCAAACTTTACTTTTAGTTGATAGGGCACCTGGTAGGTACTTGAAAACTGAAGACCGCAATATTACCTTGTTCATGGTTACAGAGTTATAGGTGACCAAAGTTGCCCCCCACCCCCATAGTATAAGTATAGGGACATGAAAAAAATCAATGTCTGACCAAGAAGTTTCAAACTTTACTTTTAGTTGATAGGGCACCTGGTAGGTATTTGAAAACTGAAGACCGCAATATTATCTTGTTCATGGTTACAGAGTTATAGGTGACCAAAGTTGCCCCCCACCCCCATAGTATAAGTATAGTGACATTAGAAAAATTCAATGTCTGACCAAGAAGTTTCAAACTTTACTTTTAGTTGATAGGGCACCTGGTAGGTATTTGAAAACTGAAGACCGCAATATTATCTTGTTCATGGTTACAGAGTTATAGGTGACCAAAATTGCCCCCCACCCCCATAGTATAAGTATAGGGACATGAAAAAAATCAATGTCTGACCAAGAAGTTTCAAACTTTACTTTTAGTTGATAGGGCACCTGGTAGGTACTTGGAAACTGAAGACCGCAATATTATCTTGTTCATGGTTACAGAGTTATAGGTGACCAAAGTTGCCCCCCACCCCCATAGTATAGGTATAGGGACATGAAAAAAATCAATGTCTGACCAAGAAGTTTCAAACTTTACTTTTAGTTGATAGGGCACCTGGTAGGTACTTGAAAACTGAACACCGCAATATTATCTTGTTCATGGTTACAGAGTTATAGGTGACCAAAGTTGCCCCCCACCCCCATAGTATAAGTATAGGGACATGAAAAAAATCAATGTCGGACCAAGAAGTTTCAAACTTTACTTTTAGTTGATAGGGCACCTGGTAGGTACTTGAAAACTGAAGACCGCAATATTATCTTGTTCATGGTTACAGAGTAATAGGTGACCAAAGTTGCCCCCCACCCCCATAGTATAAGTATAGGGACATGAAAAAAATCAATGTCTGACCAAGAAGTTTCAAACTTTACTTTTAGTTGATAGGGCACCTGGTAGGTACTTGAAAACTGAAGACCGCAATATTATCTTGTTCATGGTTACAGAGTTATAGGTGACCAAAGTTGCCCCCCACCCCCATAGTATAAGTATAGGGACATGAAAAAAATCAATGTCTGACCAAGAAGTTTCAAACTTTACTTTTAGTTGATAGGGCACCTGGTAGGTACTTGAAAACTGAAGACCGCAATATTATCTTGTTCATGGTTACAGAGTTATAGGTGACCAAAGTTGCCCCCCACCCCCATAGTATAAGTATAGGGACATGAAAAAAATCAATGTCTGACCAAAAAGTTTCAAACTTTACTTTTAGTTGATAGGGCACCTGGTAGGTACTTGAAAACTGAAGACCGCAATATTATCTTGTTCATGGTTACAGAGTTATAGGTGACCA
The DNA here is from genome assembly GCF_035083965.1 of Branchiostoma lanceolatum. NCBI lineage: Eukaryota > Metazoa > Chordata > Leptocardii > Amphioxiformes > Branchiostomatidae > Branchiostoma > Branchiostoma lanceolatum. Next base: position 19,990,662 of record NC_089723.1, on the reverse strand, counting down.
AAGTTGCCCCCCACCCCCATAGTATAAGTATAGGGACATGAAAAAAAACCAATGTCGGACCAAGAAGTTTCAAACTTTACTTTTAGTTGATAGGGCACCTGGTAGGTACTTGAAAACTGAAGACCGCAATATTATCTTGTTCATGGTTACAGAGTTATAGGTGACCAAAGTTGCCCCCCGTCCCCATAGTATAAGTATAGGGACATGAAAAAAATCAATGTCTGACCAAGAAGTTTCAAACTTTACTTTTAGTTGATAGGGCACCTGGTAGGTACTTGAAAACTGAAGACCGCAATATTATCTTGTTCATGGTTACAGAGTTATAGGTGACCAAAGTTGCCCCCCACCCCCATAGTATAAGAATAGGGACATGAAAAAAATCAATGTCTGACCAAGAAGTTTCAAACTTTACTTTTAGTTGATAGGGCACCTGGTAGGTACTTGAAAACTGAAGACCGCAATATTATCTTGTTCATGGTTACAGAGTTATAGGTGACCAAAGTTGCCCCCCACCCCCATAGTATAAGAATAGGGACATGAAAAAAATCAATGTCGGACCAAGAAGTTTCAAACTTTACTTTTTGTTGATAGGGCCCCTGGTAGGTACTTGAAAACTGAAGACCGCAATATTATCTTGTTCATGGTTACAGAGTTATAGGTGACCAAAGTTGCCCCCCACCCCCATAGTATAAGTATAGGGACATGAAAAAAATCAATGTCGGACCAAGAAGTTTCAAACTTTACTTTTAGTTGATAGGGCACCTGGTAGGTACTTGAAAACTGAAGACCGCAATATTATCTTGTTCATGGTTACAGAGTTATAGGTGACCAAAGTTGCCCCCCACCCCCATAGTATAAGTATAGGGACATGAAAAAAATCAATGTCGGACCAAGAAGTTTCAAACTTTACTTTTAGTTGATAGGGCACCTGGTAGGTACTTGAAAACTGAAGACCGCAATATTATCTTGTTCATGGTTACAGAGTTATAGGTGACCAAAGTTGCCCCCCACCCCCATAGTATAAGAATAGGGACATGAAAAAAATCAATGTCGGACCAAGAAGTTTCAAACTTTACTTTTAGTTGATAGGGCACCTGGTAGGTACTTGAAAACTGAAGACCGCAATATTATCTTGTTCATGGTTACAGAGTTATAGGTGACCAAAGTTGCCCCCCACCCCCATAGTATAAGAATAGGGACATGAAAAAAATCAATGTCGGACCAAGAAGTTTCAAACTTTACTTTTTGTTGATAGGGCCCCTGGTAGGTACTTGAAAACTGAAGACCGCAATATTATCTTGTTCATGGTTACAGAGTTATAGGTGACCAAAGTTGCCCCCCACCCCCATAGTATAAGTATAGGGACATGAAAAAAATCAATGTCGGACCAAGAAGTTTCAAACTTTACTTTTAGTTGATAGGGCACCTGGTAGGTACTTGAAAACTGAAGACCGCAATATTATCTTGTTCATGGTTACAGAGTTATAGGTGACCAAAGTTGCCCCCCACCCCCATAGTATAAGTATAGGGACATGAAAAAAATCAATGTCGGACCAAGAAGTTTCAAACTTTACTTTTAGTTGATAGGGCACCTGGTAGGTACTTGAAAACTGAAGACCGCAATATTATCTTGTTCATGGTTACAGAGTTATAGGTGACCAAAGTTGCCCCCCACCCCCATAGTATAAGAATAGGGACATGAAAAAAATCAATGTCTGACCAAGAAGTTTCAAACTTTACTTTTAGTTGATAGGGCACCTGGTAGGTACTTGAAAACTGAAGACCGCAATATTATCTTGTTCATGGTTACAGAGTTATAGGTGACCAAAGTTGCCCCCCACCCCCATAGTATAAGTATAGGGACATGAAAAAAATCAATGTCGGACCAAGAAGTTTCAAACTTTACTTTTAGTTGATAGGGCACCTGGTAGGTACTTGAAAACTGAAGACCGCAATATTATCTTGTTCATGGTTACAGAGTTATAGGTGACCAAAGTTGCCCCCCACCCCCATAGTATAAGAATAGGGACATGAAAAAAATCAATGTCGGACCAAGAAGTTTCAAACTTTACTTTTAGTTAATAGGGCACCTGGTAGGTACTTGAAAACTGAAGACCGCAATATTATCTTGTTCATGGTTACAGAGTTATAGGTGACCAAAGTTGCCCCCCACCCCCATAGTATAAGTATAGGGACATGAAAAAAATCAATGTCGGACCAAGAAGTTTCAAACTTTACTTTTAGTTGATAGGGCACCTGGTAGGTACTTGAAAACTGAAGACCGCAATATTATCTTGTTCATGGTTACAGAGTTATAGGTGACCAAAGTTGCCCCCCACCCCCATAGTATAAGAATAGGGACATGAAAAAAATCAATGTCTGACCAAGAAGTTTCAAACTTTACTTTTAGTTGATAGGGCACCTGGTAGGTACTTGAAAACTGAAGACCGCAATATTATCTTGTTCATGGTTACAGAGTTATAGGTGACCAAAGTTGCCCCCCACCCCCATAGTATAAGAATAGGGACATGAAAAAAATCAATGTCGGACCAAGAAGTTTCAAACTTTACTTTTTGTTGATAGGGCCCCTGGTAGGTACTTGAAAACTGAAGACCGCAATATTATCTTGTTCATGGTTACAGAGTTATAGGTGACCAAAGTTGCCCCCCACCCCCATAGTATAAGTATAGGGACATGAAAAAAATCAATGTCGGACCAAGAAGTTTCAAACTTTACTTTTAGTTGATAGGGCACCTGGTAGGTACTTGAAAACTGAAGACCGCAATATTATCTTGTTCATGGTTACAGAGTTATAGGTGACCAAAGTTGCCCCCCACCCCCATAGTATAAGAATAGGGACATGAAAAAAATCAATGTCTGACCAAGAAGTTTCAAACTTTACTTTTAGTTGATAGGGCACCTGGTAGGTACTTGAAAACTGAAGACCGCAATATTATCTTGTTCATGGTTACAGAGTTATAGGTGACCAAAGTTGCCCCCCACCCCCATAGTATAAGAATAGGGACATGAAAAAAATCAATGTCGGACCAAGAAGTTTCAAACTTTACTTTTTGTTGATAGGGCCCCTGGTAGGTACTTGAAAACTGAAGACCGCAATATTATCTTGTTCATGGTTACAGAGTTATAGGTGACCAAAGTTGCCCCCCACCCCCATAGTATAAGTATAGGGACATGAAAAAAATCAATGTCGGACCAAGAAGTTTCAAACTTTACTTTTAGTTGATAGGGCACCTGGTAGGTACTTGAAAACTGAAGACCGCAATATTATCTTGTTCATGGTTACAGAGTTATAGGTGACCAAAGTTGCCCCCCACCCCCATAGTATAAGAATAGGGACATGAAAAAATCAATGTCTGACCAAGAAGTTTCAAACTTTACTTTTAGTTGATAGGGCACCTGGTAGGTACTTGAAAACTGAAGACCGCAATATTATCTTGTTCATGGTTACAGAGTTATAGGTGACCAAAGTTGCCCCCCACCCCCATAGTATAAGAATAGGGACATGAAAAAAATCAATGTCTGACCAAGAAGTTTCAAACTTTACTTTTAGTTGATAGGGCACCTGGTAGGTACTTGAAAACTGAAGACCGCAATATTATCTTGTTCATGGTTACAGAGTTATAGGTGACCAAAGTTGCCCCCCACCCCCATAGTATAAGTATAGGGACATGAAAAAAATCAATGTCGAACCAAGAAGTTTCAAACTTTACTTTTAGTTGATAGGGCACCTGGTAGGTACTTGAAAACTGAAGACCGCAATATTATCTTGTTCATGGTTACAGAGTTATAGGTGACCAAAGTTGCCCCCCACCCCCATAGTATAAGTATAGGGACATGAAAAAAATCAATGTCGGACCAAGAAGTTTCAAACTTTACTTTTAGTTGATAGGGCACCTGGTAGGTACTTGAAAACTGAAGACCGCAATATTATCTTGTTCATGGTTACAGAGTTATAGGTGACCAAAGTTGCCCCCCACCCCCATAGTATAAGTATAGGGACATGAAAAAAATCAATGTCTGACCAAGAAGTTTCAAACTTTACTTTTAGTTGATAGGGCACCTGGTAGGTACTTGAAAACTGAAGACCGCAATATTAATTTGTATATGGTTACAGAGTTATAGGTGACCAAAGTTGCCCCCCACCCCCATAGTATAAGAATAGGGACATGAAAAAAATCAATGTCGGACCAAGAAGTTTCAAACTTTACTTTTAGTTGATAGGGCACCTGGTAGGTACTTGAAAACTGAAGACCGCAATATTATCTTGTTCATGGTTACAGAGTTATAGGTGACCAAAGTTGCCCCCCACCCCCATAGTATAAGTATAGGGACATGAAAAAAATCAATGTCGGACCAAGAAGTTTCAAACTTTACTTTTAGTTGATAGGGCACCTGGTAGGTACTTGAAAACTGAAGACCGCAATATTATCTTGTTCATGGTTACAGAGTTATAGGTGACCAAAGTTGCCCCCCACCCCCATAGTATAAGAATAGGGACATGAAAAAAATCGATGTCTGACCAAGAAGTTTCAAACTTTACTTTTAGTTGATAGGGCACCTGGTAGGTACTTGAAAACTGAAGACCGCAATATTATCTTGTTCATGGTTACAGAGTTATAGGTGACCAAAGTTGCCCCCCACCCCCATAGTATAAGAATAGGGACATGAAAAAAATCAATGTCTGACCAAGAAGTTTCAAACTTTACTTTTAGTTGATAGGGCACCTGGTAGGTACTTGAAAACTGAAGACCGCAATATTATCTTGTTCATGGTTACAGAGTTATAGGTGACCAAAGTTGCCCCCCACCCCCATAGTATAAGTATAGGGACATGAAAAAAATCAATGTCGGACCAAGAAGTTTCAAACTTTACTTTTAGTTGATAGGGCACCTGGTAGGTACTTGAAAACTGAAGACCGCAATATTATCTTGTTCATGGTTACAGAGTTATAGGTGACCAAAGTTGCCCCCCACCTCCATAGTATAAGTATAGGGACATTAAAAAATTCAATGTCTGACCAAGAAGTTTCAAACTTTACTTTTAGTTGATAGGGCACCTGGTAGGTACTTGAAAACTGAAGATCGCAATATTACCTTGTTCATGGTTATAGAGTTATAGGTGACCAAAGTTGCCCCCCACCCCCATAGTATAAGTATAGGGACATGAAAAAAATCAATGTCGGACCAAGAAGTTTCAAACTTTACTTTTAGTTGATAGGGCACCTGGTAGGTA